>NC_143515.1:40986576-41024076 GCF_031878675.1 Megascapheus bottae
ATATTTCCCTGTTCCCAATGACTTGAGCTATTTTCAAATACACACAGCTTGGTACAAAGAGATGGCACAAGGGACTTCACATCAGGACTTGATGTTAGCTCCATATGGCACATATTCATCAGTTAGGGGCTTTAGAACCCTACCTGTAGAGCTTCAGTGATCAGGAGCAATATTGTCCACTTATTTATGCTTGGCTGGGTAGAGAATATCAGAAAAGTGAAGAAAAACATCACTCTGCAAAACTTGGTCCTGGATTTCAGATTAGCACCGACTTATTCAGGAATAGTGGCCTCTGTCCTAAAGAGTAGATACAATGCAGATGCCACAAGGTGTATTTTTTTATGGGCTGCAATCATGCATGTTATTCTTGGCAGTCCCATAAAGGACTTGACTGTGGTTAAATGCAGAGCTTTGTTTTGTTTAGCACAAAGCCTCACTCACACTGGGCAAGTGGGCATTTCTAGTGACATGTTCTCATGTGTTAGTAACAGAAGTTGCTTTCAAATGTCAAATTTAGAATGAACCAATCCTCTCCCGATGCCTACTCCTTAGACAGTGAAGACTGTATTCTCTTATCCCTGTTGGGAAGGAAACAACAAAGGGCTTTCCTCATGAAATGACGAAGTCAAAGAATCAATCCCCTTTTTTGCCAAAAGAATTTTGATTCTCCTCCAACTCATTGCTTCAAAAGATCTTCTAAATCTTTTTAGTTGGAAGAATCTGGTCTTTTATCCTTCTATCATCCTGATGATCTCAGTGATGGGAAAGAGGGACTTGTGGAGTCTACTCCTCTCAACCCATAGAATATTGAGATATACTTGGCTCTGGAATTATAACACTTAAGTAAAAGGTCATTTCAACCCTGTAATATTAACACAACAGCAACAGAAGATAAACCAGCATGGGTTGACTTGTGCACCCCTGAAATTATGTGGAAGTCCTAACTCTAGAACCTCTGAATGTGACTTTATATTTTGAAATAGGATAGTTACAGAGGTAATTAGTTGAGGTCAACACACACACACACACACACACACACACATACACACACACACACACACATACACGCGCACACACTGGTCCTAGGCCTTGAACTCAGGGCCTGGGTGTTGTCTCTAAACTTCTTTTGCTCAAGGCTATCATTCTCCCACTTAAGCTACCATTTCACTTCTGATTTTGGGGGCTTAGTTTATGGGTGATAAGAGCATCATAGACATTCCTGCCTGGAATCTTCAGATTCCTGGAACTATAATCCTCAGATGTGAGCCACTTGAGTAGCTAGGACTACAAGTTTGAGGCACCAGCACCCAGCAATAGCTTAGTTTTTGTTTTGAACAGAATCTTGCATTTATGCCCAGGCCTTCCTAAACTGAAACCTTTCTTTTTATTCTTCCTTTTTAGCTGAGATGACAGGTACATAACACCACACACAACTTTTAATTGGTTGAGAAGGATCTGACAGTCTTTTTGCCCTAGCTAGCTTATAATCATGATCTTTACAATCTCCACATTCTAAGAAACTGAATCATAGTGGCAAGGTGTGACTTCTGGCTTGCCAGGTATGTTTTTGTTTTTTGCCAGTTCTGGGCTTGAGCTCAGGGCCTAAGCACTGTCCTTGGACTTTCCCAAGTTTAAAGCTCTACCACTTGAGCCTCAGCACCACTTCCAGCTTTTTTCTATTTATGTGGTACTAGGGAATCAAACCTGGAGGCCAAACTCCCGGCCCCTTGTCAGGTTTTAACTCTTACTGTATCCCCTCCTTGAAGGGTACACTTCCAGAACTTCTAAGAGTTTCTTTATTAATGACACAGCAGTGACATTTGCATCTGAGCATCTATGCAAATCCATATACTCTTCACAGAGTCTTTCTTTGCTTCCTAAGATGACAGTACTGGATTCTAAATTCTGATATATGTTCTTTTCTCCTGATAAGGTCACCCAGAGAACAGGTGATGTTTTGTATCAAATGTGTTATTCATGGACTAATAACTATCTAAATCCCAAATTGCTGTGTGGTCTCAGAGCTCTTCATCCACTGAGCTTCTGAAAGCTTTGCTCATTAAATGTCAAATGCTAGTGGCTCCAGAAGCCAGAAGAAGCTCCCAAGTGGAGCTTCTCAGACATCCATGATGAGTCTCCTTCTGTAGTTTTCCCTCCTACTGTCTATGTGGTTGAGGTGCCATAATCCCTCAGCCTCTGCCATTAGTGAAAGGGAGTGTATGTGTTCCAGGCCAAGCCAATGAAACTTAATTCAGGGCTTAATATTGACATTACTTGGAGATACTGTCTCTTTGACTAGGAGTTGAAAGAATGTAAACCTGGAGCTTCTGGGGGCATCGGATAAGGGGATCTCCAGATAATGATGAAGCCAAGATGGGACATACAAGAGTCAAGAGGGAATAGGAAAGAGGGAATATCTCCTGGGAGTCAGTCACATCTGAATCTTTCAGTGGTCTAAGTCAACACATTCCTTTTGCTTAGACCATTTTGATATGAATTCTTTGGTATTTGCAACAGAAATCACCCCCAATACATCCAGTGTTTCTTCTCACCTTCTCTATTCTCTAATATCAGTCAATCTGCATATTTAGTCATCTCCTGTGTTTAGATGGGCTTCACTTCAACGTCAGTGAATAGGGTGTTCAACAAATTTGCTGTTGCTAATTTTATTCTCCTACTTTAGAAGGTAGGCTTAGTAGTTGCAAGAAACCCAGCAATGTTTTGATCTAGAAACAGATAGCATGATTTCCCAGGTCAGAAAACATCACAACTTGTTACAGGCTTATGATCTCGTTCAGCGTTTGATATTGTTGGGTGGCATCTATCTCTGTGATTCCTAAATGTCAAAATGATCTTCATTTATTTCTAGATTTTGTCAGTCAGTCAATTGTGTGCAATCTGCAATATAGAATTCAATGACATTCTCATTCTGACCTGGAATGGCATTTTCTTGGTGCAAGCTAGCATGTGACTTGAGTTTTATAGCTGCTATAAAAATAAGGAGTCATACATTGTTTCAATACATAATAAAAACAAAAAATAATAAAGTAGGAAATAAAACCATGAATTCAAAAGACACTAGTAAAGCTTCTTAACAATTTCACTGATAAAATAGGTATACCAATCACATCCTTGCTAATTGGTAACCCATATTCCTTCTGAATGTGAAAGTATCACAAAGGACTGAGGTCTCAGCTCAGTGAGTGAGAAAAAAGTTTTATTTAGGGGAAGTATTCCCATGCATCGAGTCCATTGCTCCTTCCTTGTAACTTTAGAGCATCAGGATTTTATTTAATGGAACTTAATGATCATTCAATCCAGTAATTTCATTTTGTGCCTGTGATCTGTCTTTTGGAACAGTGTTCTAATCATCTCTGTAATGTTTCTCTCAATATTTTATGACAGCATTTGTGTTTTTCCCATACATACATTTCTTCTCTGGAATAAATAGACCCAGATGCTCTATTAATTCCTCATCCTAGCCCAAGTTCTCTGAAACAGTATCCTAATTTCCCACCCTCTCAAGTCCAGTATGTGATACTCTCTCCCCTGCATTTCCCACTACTATTCATGCAGAAGTTAGAGATTATATTCCAGGTGCAAATCTGATGAAGAAAAACATAATTTTCAGTATGTTATGCTCATAAGAATCCAAACCTCCTATCACACTATTGGCTATAAATGACCTGTGTTTCCAGTTCTGGGAAAGCTAGATTTTTACACAAATAAATTGGTTAGGTTTCAAATCATCAAACTTGCCAATGGTATAAAATTCTGCTGTGATAAGGTATCTTAGTAGTTCTCCAGCATTGTCTTATTCCAGTCATTATATCTTTTTAAAAATTCTATTGAAAAATCCATTTAAACATTCCTTTTAATAGTAAGGAGGCAAGTTTTCTAAGATCCTTGTTTCTGTACATGCACACACATATTTTAGGATAAGAAACTAGAATTTTATTCATTTATAAGGAAGGAAATTGATAAGTATAATGTTGTCATTTGTAGGGATATGGAAGATCTTGGATAAAACATGCTAAATGATGTAAGTCAGGCTCATAGGGAAAAGGGGCTTATGTAAACATATATAAAAACACATACAGGGTATGTGCATATATGCATGACCAAATTGACTAAAATATAGAATATATAGATAGATTTCCATGGTGTAAACAGCTTAACAAAGTGGATACCAGAAAGTTGAAATATGTCTGAAAGAGATAGAGGGTTAAGGGGACGTTGCTGACAAATGGAAAGGGGAATGGTTGGTGAATACAGTCATGTTATTCAATGAGCATAAATGAAAATGCAATTAGGAAATTTAAAGAGATAGGTGGGATTGGGGTAGATGGAAGTGTGGGGAGAATGATGGAAGGGGTGACACTGACCAAGCTGAATTTTGCAAATAAATTAACAGGTTTTACTAAAACTCCTTTGTACAGTTATTTAAAGATAATAAAAATGATTTAGAAGGGAAAAAGAACTGGAATGTTACGCATGCCAATTAGGTAAGAGAGAATTAAAAAACAGATAATACCAGTAGCTCACACCTGTAATCTTAGTTAAGGAGGCTGAGAAGTTTGGGTTGGAAGTCAGCCCTGGCAGAAAAGTCTATGAGACTTAATCTCCAATTAACTGCTAAAAAGCTAGAAGAGCTGTGGCACAAGTGATAGAGAACTAGCCTTAAGAAAAAAAGCTAAAGGATAGTCCCCAAGCCTGGAGTTCAAGCCTCAGCACAGTACACACACACACACACACACACACACACACACACACACACACACACACACACAAGCAAAAACCATCCAAAGGAAATGTGAATATTAAAATAAAATGATTATTTTAAAAATGAGAAAGGCCTAAATTATTAGGCACATATCAGTAAAATTTACAGGGGAAAAAAAGAAACTCATAACCTTCTGACCTGGTTTTAGGTTAATTTCAAGTTTACTTTCTGGAGAGGTTATGATGTTATCAACCAACCTCTTCGCATTTATGCAGGTTATTAAATAAAAAGGATCTCGATGTGATACATATGACAATTTTCCATTATTTGGGGATAGATTAAATCAATCTGAACTGTTAGAAATAAATAAAATAAAATAAAAAGGGCACTATTGCTATTAGAATATGATAATAAAATGCAAAGAATAGGTTTTCAGATCAAAAGATAGGCTTAGAGCCCGGGCTATATCCTACTAGGTAAGCAGTCTTGACCGAGTTAGCCTCCCTAGGAATCAGTGTTCAGTTTCTGTATTAAAATGAGTCTACAAAAAAAATCAAAGAAAGACTTGACAAATGGGATTATATCAAACTTAAAATGTTCTGCATGGCAAAGGACATAGATAACATGATAAATAGAAAGTCCACAGAATGGGAGATTTTTTTCCAGTTATACATAAGACAAGGATCTTGTATCTAGAATATACTTAGAACTTGGAAAATTAAATCCTCAAAAATTAAGCCCTCAAAGAAACAACAATCCTTAAAGAGAGACTTCTCAGAAGGAGTAAAAATGGCCAATAGACATGTGAAGAAATGCCCAACATCTCTGGCTATAAAGGAAATGTCAAAGTGTGTGAGTGAGATTCCATCTAAACTCAGATACAATAGCCATTATCAAGAAAATAACAACAAATGCTGGTGAGGATGTGATCAAAAAGAAACTTTGACAATACTGTTGGTGGGAATGTCTTGTTCAACCACTTTGGAAAGCAGCATGAAGGTTCCTGGGAAAAAAAACTAAACACAGGGGCCGAGAGTGTGGTCTAGAGGTAGAGTGCTTGCTTAGCATACACGAAGCCCCAGTTCAATTCCTCTGTACCACATACACAGGAAAGTCTGGAAGTGGTGCTGTGGCTCAAGTGGTAAGTGCTAGCCTTGAGATCGGGACAGTGCCCAGCTTCTGATATCAAGCTCCAGGACTGGCAAAATAAATACAGAATTACCCATGACCCAGAAATTCTATTTCTGGGCATTTATTCAATTGAACATGATAGTAAAGCCATCAACACAACCACATTCATTGCAGCACTATTCATCATAGAAATCATTTAGGATAATAAGTTATAAAACTTGGTCATAGTTCTTGGGATTTTATTTTTTGTACTGACTATATGTGACTTTTTAATTTTTTTATTTTTTAAATATATATATATATATATATATATTCTATGTGCTCCTCCAGCAAAACAATGGCTTGGGCTTTTGTGGATTGGTTAAAGCACTAGAAAACAAAACAAAACAACAAAAAAAACACCAACAACAATGGATCTCTACAACTTGATAACCTCTTGTGTCCATTTTCCAACTACCCAGACCTATAAAATCACAGCTGATACATCAGAGACATTCAATTTCAGTCATACCAAATACATCAGTCATCTAGAGAAAAATCAATAAGGTAACAACCACTGGCTATTTCTGAAATGCGAGTTTTGAATGAAAAGTAGGAATTCAGATAGCAAAATCTTGGTAAAGGATAGCACAATGTAGTTACATCTGTCCTAACAGATGCCAGGCAAGAAACCAAGATGAATAATGTTCAACAGCCAAACTAAATATTATTTTATATCTGCATCTTTGGTGATATCTTACCATTCACTGAGGATTACTTTAAGACAACTATCACTTTGTGTGATGGTACAGATGCAATGATTAACCATGGTGGAAAGGCTGTAATAAAACAGTATGGGTAAAGTTACATTAATCTAGGATAGATTTTTGGAACAACATAACTATTTTTGGCCTCCTTCAATTAAAGAACTTCTAATTTCTAATAACCAGATGATTTCCTGGTGATGAATTCAAACATGAAGATTCTCAGGATAATAAAACAGCCTCTTCACAGATTCTTCCTTTGAAGCTTCTCCTCCCCCCAAAATTGCAAATATTTTCTTGATATGATTTCAAAAAAGAGGAAAAATGACCTTGTTATACCAAGACTCTCTCACAATGTCCTAATTTTGCCAGAAATTCAAGCATATTGGACTTTTCTGAGCTACAATACCATGTCAGTACTTTTTTTTCATATATTTTTAATGTAATTAATAGAAGGGTTACATGATATTTGCCAGATAGATGGTGCATTAATTACCATACATTGATACCCTTTCACATGTCTTGGTCCCCATTTCCCTCCCCCCACCTCCACCCCTCATCTTGTTTTCCCCCATTCCCTATCCAATTTCAAATAACCAAACACAAATATATCAATATATCAGGTAACAAAGTGAGATACTGTAACAATATGAGATAACCAAGGGACAGCAAAAGAGATGAGAGATAACATAGTACCTTAAGAACAACAATCATTGATTATATGGCTTATGTTTCTATATCCTAGAGATCCTTTCATTTAGCGTCCTACTATATGGCCTTTTGTATCAAGGTTTTGCTCTATTGCCAATCTCTGCTAGGAGAGCCCAAGGTTTCTACTGATTATGACAAATGAGGGAAACCATTGAGCCTAAGTTCCTTTGAGTCTGGTTTACTTCACTTAATATGATTTTTTCTAAGTCTTTCCATTTCCTAACAAATGGGGCGATGTCGTTTTTTCTGACACCAGCATAGAATTCCATTGTGTACAAATACCACATCTTCTTGATCCACTTATCAACTGAGGGACATCTAGGTTGGTTCCATATCTTTGCTATGGTAAATAGTGCTGCAATGAACATTGTTGTGCTGGTAAATTTAGTATATCCTTGTTTCTGGATGATTGGGTAAATGCCAAGTAGTGGAATTGCTGGGTCATAGGGGAGTTCTATGTTTAGTCTTTTGAGGAACTGCCATACTGCTTTCCATAGTGGTTGAACGAGTTTGCACTCCCACCAACAGTGTAGTAGTGATCCCTCCTGGCCACATCCCCTCCAGCATCTGTTATTAGTTTTCTTGATCCTGGCCATTCTAACTGGAGTGAGGTGGAATCTTAGAGTTGTTTTGATTTGCATTTCTTTTATGACCAGAGATGTTGAGCATTTCTTCGTGTGTGTATAGGCCATTTTTGTAGCTAGTAAACTAATTAGGAAGACTACAGAGTGGGAGAAGATTTTCACCAACCATACAATAGACAAAGGCCTCATATCTAAAATATATCAACAGTTCAAAAAATTGAATCAATCCAAAACTAATCTCCAAAGTAACAACCATCCCATTAAAAGATGGGCCAAAGACTTAAGGAGAGTCTTCTCTGAAGAAGAAACAAAAATGGCCTATAGACCCATGTCAATACTTTTTAAGAAAGTAATTTACTTTATTATTATAGAAGTGATACTTTTTCATTACCTTTAAGACAAAGCCATTTTCTCTGATTGAGAGCAGGAGGTGGCCATCTTCAAGATACAAGAAAGCAATCACCCCTGGAAGTTTCTGGAGTACCTACACAAATAGGCACTTTTGAAATCATTTACTGAAAGGCATCTGTAGAAGCAGACAAAGAGTTCCACTTCTCTGATACTAGGCTTCATGACCAGCAAAGGATATCTGCATCTCAGCCCTCATTCACTTCTGGCAGCGTATTTTTTTTTTTTACAGTGCACAAGCATAGTACAATGTACTATGTTCTCTCTTTTTTTTCTTACTTATGTCATTTTTAATGGTTCCTTCTCTATCCATTCCATAGGGCTCAGGGATTAGAAATGCCATCACAGCTGGAGGTTGGTATCTCAAGCCTGTAATCCTAGGTAGTCAAAAGGCTAAGATCTGAGATTTGAAACCAGGCAGGGCAGAAAAATCCATGAGACTCTTATGTCCAAGTAACCAATAAAAAGGCTAGAGGGACTGGGAGTGTGGCCTAGTGATAGAATGCTTGCCTAGCGTGAATGAAACCCTGGGTTTGATTCCTTGGTACCACATACACAGTAAAAGCAGAGCTGGTGCTGTGACTCAAGGGTAGAGCACTAGCCTTGAGAAACTCCAAGGACAGTGCCCAGGCCCTGAGTTCAAAACCCAGGACTGGTAAAAAGAAAAAAAGCCAGAGTTTAAGGTATGGCTCAAATGATAGAGCTGCAGTTTTGAGTGAAAAACCTAAATGAGAGAGCCAGACCCTGAGTTCAAGCACCAGTACTAGTGCATATGGAGGGAGGGAGAGAGAAAAGGAAAAAGAAAGGGGAAAAAGAAAGGAAAAAGGGAAGAAAATAGAAAGAGAAAGAAAGAGACGAAAAAGAAGGATGGAAGAAAAGAGGGGGAAAGAAAGGAAGGAAAAAAAGGAAGAAAGAGAAAGGGAGAAAAAAGAGAAAGAAAATCAGGAAGAGAAAGGAGAGAGATAGGATAGAAGAAAAGAGAGGTAAAGGAAGGAAAGAAAACAAGGGAAGAAAAAAATTACACCAACAGAAGACTCTCCAAGTTCTGCCTCAAGAATATTTCTCGTATCTCTCCATCTTACTCTGCTCAGTTATTTTCAGCTTTTTGACTGAGGCCCACACAAGTGGAGTAAAATTCTCCAAGACATCTATCATTCCTACTTTTCAAAAATTCCTTACTAGAAACAAACTACTGTGTACAAAACATTTTGGGTGCATTATATGAGTATGCGCTGTGTTAATATTAGTATAATGGCTCCCCTGTGTACCACAATCTGAATGTGTTTTAAAGTATCACAGGTTTTTGTCTACTTATACTGAATAGGCACTACTGTCCCATTACATGGCTAATGAGATAGATGGTGATGGTGGTAAATGAAATAGAATTTATGATTAACAGTCAGGACTGGAAATTATTGAAAACACAACAATTCAATAATACTGGTACTGATAATAGAACAACCTTTTCCAAAGATGGGGGTATTTCAACAATATGTCCATGAATGTGTATAGCAGGAACTTTTCAAATATCACCAAATGTTGCCTACCGATCAGGCAAATTCTAAGTCCTTATTAAACTGTAGTTATTTGTTACATTTTTTATATATGATTACTAAATACTGTTAACTTATTTCTCCCTGTGCTTGCTTAGCTTGATTTGTCAGATGTCACTCGAACCACACCTTTCACCCTACATTTTTTTTTTTTGCTTGCTTTTTTGGAGATGGGAATCTTGCAGTTTTCTGCTCCTGATAGCTTCCAACCACCATCTTCCAGGTCTCACTTTCATGAGTAATTAGAAACAGGCATGAGCCACTGATCACCAGCTAAAACAATGAACTGTTAGCTTAGTAGTTTTTAGTAAGTAGCCTTTAGTGACAGAACATACACAGATAAAAATTTAGGATTTCATTTGCTGGTATGAGCCACCGAAAAGACTTAGCAAATTGGTTTGTGGGCCAACGGGAGGATGCTTATGGCCTACCTGTTGGCTGTGCTCCATATCTTGAAAATCACTAGTTAGATGGTTGGCTTGGCTTTTTGATTCTTGGGTTACTGAGTCACCTTTCCTGTTTCACCCTTTTCTGCTCTAGTGGTATCCTGATCCTCAGCTGTAGCCAACAATCCAGGGCTGTCCTTGGCCTGATCTTCTAAATCCCCAGTCTCTCACTGGAGGTCTTCTCTTGGAGAGAGAGTATGATGTTATTCTCTAGCTGGGTAGACTCCAGATGGTCCCCCTATAGCATCTGTGATGCCATAATGGGAGAACTTGAGTGAGACCCAGTGGATAAAATTCTTAAGAGCTGGTCACACACTATTTCTGCCATGCCAAATGTGTGACAAGAGGCAAATTTTTACCTCACTTCTCAGCTCTGATATCTTCTGAATAACAATGTGGAAATATTAATACTAACCTCTAGGTTTCTTGTGAAGATCAAATGGTAAAGTATCAGGAAGTATAAATTCATTCATACATATGTATTATTGATATAGGTAGTTGGTTTGTTCTATTTACTAAGTATAACTGATGTTACAGGTAGCTGGATTGCTTTATTTAGTAAACATAACTGATACTAGGACTGCTATGATGTGTAAGAATGGCAGACAATTCAGATTGTGAACAATGTAGGCCAAATTGCAAAGACTACATAGGCACTAGGGACCACTGAGGAAGACTGATGGTAAATTTCTGATTTCTCAAGTACTTGTCTCAGTGATCTTGAATTCCTTTTTTTCCCCCTCCGGTAGGAATTAATTCAGACTAATTCCAAAATAAAGGGGTTTCTGTGTGTTTATTAGTTCCCTTCCTCCCCTGTCCGCCTCCCCCCTTCCTTCCCACTGGAGTTTAGGAACTCTTGGAGGACAGTGGTTAAAATATGCTAGGAATTCTTCCTTCCACCCAGTCAGGAATGTGTCCCGCTTGGGGCTCTTAGCAGAAATGTAAAGATTGCTAAAGTCCAGCCCTAGAAGCAACCAGAGCTTGGGAATATGGGCTATTTATATGGGTGGCAGGCTTCCTTTCCAACCAGACCTTCAACAACATCCCCAAGAGGCAGCTTTGAAACAGAGTAGAGGCCAGAACTGGAGATACAGGACTAATCTCTGCAGCCAGTGGGTGAAAAGACACTGAGCTGGAACATTTGAAAAATGTTGGAAAAAAAGACTCAGCAGTGTTTTTAGTCTTTGATTTTTTTTAAGGTGTTCTAATTTATGTTTTAAAGATCTCCCAAAAACTCAAGTGTTAAAGGCTTGTTTTCAGTTTGATGCTATTCAAAGGCAGTAGAACTTTTAAGAGATGAGACCTTATTCAGATTTTTTGTTATGGAAACAGAAAGCTGACCACCAACACAATTATTTGGAATCAACACAGATGTAGGGTTAAATTCAAGCTCTGCCATTTGTGTTTGCTATATGACTTGGACTAAATTATCTCTGAATTTGAATTTTTCTCACTGATAAAAATTGAAGTAATAATTGTATCTATCTCATAGATTGTGGGCCAAGTGAATAAAATAATGCCTATGAAACACATTGCTTCTCCATAAATTTAGGCTACAAAGCCTGTTTTTGCATGGCTATCTTTTAAATAGTCTTAATGAACATTAATTACCTGCTTAAAATTTCATTTCAGCAATAATGTGAACTTGAACATGCTAGGGTGTTTTCTTGTAATGTTCACCTTTTAGGACAAGTAACACATTGTCAGCTCTGGCAGTTATCACCTGGTTTTGTGTTAGTCCTTATTCTCACCTTGTTTCTAATGTGGTTTTTGTACTGAGGTCCTACTTATAAGCAGGCTTCCTGTGTACTGCTGTATTGAGCCAGGATAGTTGATCTTACATAGGTAAGATCATATGCACTGTATATATGGTTTAAAAAAAAAAAAAAAAAAAAAACCTCTTGTCAGAAGTCAAAGACGGAGGCTCCAAGGCCTCAGGGATTCTGTCAAAGTAGGGTTGCCCTTGAACGCCCTCTGGAATAACTTTGCTTTCCTGATCTCTTATGCTTAACCTTGAAGTTTTACCTGATTTAGAGAAACTCTGCTATGGCCCTTTGGCCTCTAATAGAGATCTCCCTGTCTGCTACTTTGCTTCTGGCAGCTTTCCTGGGAGAGAACATGGGTGAACTCCTTGCTTATTCAGACCTGAACGCCTAGGACATAGCTCTGCAACATTATGCATTCCTGAAGTCTTTATGCATCTCAACTTCTCTAAACCTCAAATCCTCATTTCTACAATTAGATGAAATCTATTAAGGCCTTCTAAAGACTTAATCTTGGGTTTTGTTTTAAACTGGCACAGTGTGGAAAAGAATATAGTGCTGACCTATTTTCTCAAGTCTCTATGAGCTTCCTGACAACTCTTCCTTCTCTAATATCATCATGTTTTGTGGAAATGGAGTCTCATCTTGAGCTACATAAACTTATCTTCCTAGCGACTGCCTTTTTTCAGGCAGGTTCCTGCAAATTACTCTCCATTTCATATTTCATGAACCTCAGATAAATTTTATCCTTTTTTTGTTGGTGGTGGTAGGAACATACTTTTGGGGGGTATAAACATGTACATTGACCTATAGCTCCTAAAAGCATGGCTAGGCCTGAACCTGAGGCAAGGTACCCTTGGGCTTAGCAGGGAATCTAGTAAGGACCAGGAAAAGGCATATTTCTGGAGGTGGTAGATAGTGTCCTCATAACACTTTGGACCTCAAACAAGGGACTAAGTCAGAGTATAAAGAATTTAGCCAACTCTCTTATAGTATGGACTTTGCTAATGCCAGGCAGGGATGTTGCAAGATACGATCAGATAAGGGGTAACACTGAGCAAAGGTTGTCTATCTTTGACTAGGCTCCAGATAGAAAGCCTGTTTATGGGAACAGGATCTAGATCCAGAGAGGCAGAGTGGTTAATGAGAGATGGAACACTAGAATCCATGTGACTAGCTAAAGTCTGAGCAGTGTCCCTGTCACTAACTAAAGTTCTGAGCAGTGTCAGGCATTCAGTATAACCGCAGGCAAATGTGTACTTGATGCTGAAAGTACCTTTTAGAACCTGCCTATATGTATTCCCCAAATACTTTCTCCTGGTGATTTGTCTGCTGTGTCTACTACTCAGACCATGGTTTTGCTGTTGTCTCTTCTAAATTACTTGAACATTATCATTATCTTCAGCTCTACTCAACCATTATTATTATTCTCATTTCTACTCTACATTTTGCTTCTTATCTCTACATATAAGACTTACCGGGGCCGGGAGTTTGGCCTAGTGGTTAAAGTGCTTGCCTAGCATGCAGGAAGACCCGGGTTCGATTCCTCGGTACCACATATATAGAAAAAAGCCGGAAGTGGTGCTGAGGCTCAAGTGGTAGAGCTCTAGCCTTGAGAAAGTCCAAGGACAGTGCTCAGGCCCTGAGCTCAAGCCCAGGACTGGCAAAAAAAAAAAAAAAAAAAAAAAAGACTTACCGACAGATATTTCATCTATCCCAAACCTATCATGTTTGCTCTGAACTCTTCTGTTCCTCCAGTCTGCCTTATTTTACTGACTAGCATCCTAGCCAGAAATCTAAAGCTTAGCACGATTTCTTGGTTATCTCATCACTAATCCTCGGTGACTCTAGGCTATAGTACATAGCATCAATGTATATATAGTTCTTTTCTTCCTATATATTCTTCTTCTTTCAATTCCAGTTAAGTGGAGCCATATGGCTAGTCTGAGTCAATGAACTATGTAAATAAACGTTTATATTTCTGAGATAAATTGAAGCACTTATTCTTAGGCTGCTTTACCTAAAACATTTTTTCCATCCTGTGGAATACAATGGCAGAGTCACAAAAACAAAATACCTAGAGAGCAAAATACCCTGTGAAGGGGATATCTTGGAGAGTGCTGGAATCTGCAGCACACGCTACAAAATGAAGAAAGAAGTGTTTGTGTTAAGTTACTAAGATAGGAATAATTTGTTACCACAGTATAATCTAGCCAATCCTGACTCTACGATCATGAAGGATTGTTGATTTCACCACGGCATATTTCTTGAATCAGCTTTTCTTCTTCAGCTAATCTACCAATCTAAACCTCAATAACTTTCTTCCAGGACTAATTCAAAAGCTTTAAAAAGGTTTCCATTTCTCCAGTTTGGTACCCTCAGACTTAATCACCCAGTCGGATACTGGAATGGCTTTTGTATAATTCAAATCCACTCATATATCTTGGTTTTCTTTGCTTCACAAGCTTTCTACCACTATATGACAGGTCTCGTCCTGAGCCTCATCTGCTTACATTTTATGCCCAGTAACACTCAAATAGTTATGCTTTCCATAATAATCCATGGTGCTTCAACTTCTACTTCTATTTTTGCTTAGGTTGTGTTTATATGAAACATCCCCCAGTTGTGGGGATTGGTTGCAGGGCACTTTATCAGTTCTTTTACTTTCAGTATTTTATATCACACTTTTACCTAGGCATGTAGTCTTACCTCTGCTTCCTGAATAGAAGGATTATATCTGAAATATCCTTACATACCCTTTACCCTTTCCTTAGCCTGAAAATTTCTGTTCTTCCAGACTAAATTCTAATACCAGCTTTCCTGAGAAGGCTTCTTGTTAGGCTTTAGCCCTCCTACATATTCCACAGTATTCTCTACACATTACTGACCACATCGTACACATCTGTTTATCAATCTCTCTGGAATACAAACTTAACCCGTCAACCATGCTGAAACACAGTAGATACTAAACTGTAGGAAATATTAAGGTAATGAGATTCAGAGTTTATATGGACTTTTGGGGTTCATACTTGAACCCCAAGTCTCAGAATGTGATGTAGTCTTTAAGAATTTAACCAGGGAATTTCATCACACTGGTGAGTCTTTTGGTCCAACGAAGCTGGTATTGGGGCTGTGACTACAAATCAAAGTCAATAAATGGTAGGCCCGAAGTAGGAATTATTAACTTTCTGTCCTTGCCAAAATTGTTTCAAGAACTAGAGGGAGATTACAGTAAATGGGGACTGTGAAGAGATATTACTTGGAGTATCAGGTAAGGCAGCAGCAAAGAAAACAGATGTGGCTTAATATAATCTAATTAAAACATTAGCATTCAATAAATTGGTCTTTGGGCTTAGAGCACGGCCTATTGGTAGAGTGCTTGCCTAACATGCATGAAGCCCTGGGTTCGATTCCTCAGTACCACATACACAAAAAAAGCTGGAAGTGGTGCTGAGGCTCAAGTGGTAGAGCACTAGCCTTGAGAAAAATCCAAGGACAGTGTTCAGGCCCTGAGTTCAAGCTCAGGACTGGCAACAAACAAACAAACAAACAAACAAATAAATAAATAAATAATTGGTCTTAGCAACCACAGTTTGGCTTTCCTGAATCACTATAATATTAATGTAGTAGGTCCTTAGAACTTATGGCAGTTGTTTTCTGTAAAACAAAACAAAAAAACCCAACAAACAGTCATTTCTTCTAGGGAAAATAAAGGGATAAGTGCCTGTGAGGCTCTGGTCACATTTTCAGAGACTAAATAAGCCCTTTTGTGTGTGTGTTTCTACTCACTGATACCTACTTCCTTCTTCCTTATTTTATACTTGTGAAAAAAGTTGATCCTATTAAGTTAATAACATTAAACTCTTAGTAAATAGCACTATAATTCATATCTAAACAAATCTTACCTAACACATATATTTTCTCTGCAATGTGTACCTTGAACTTAGAAATATTAGTGCATTATGCTTTGGGGTCATTTTAAATAGCCAGATCATCAACAAAAAACACAGAAATGTGAAATACTAAATAGACCACAAAAGAATACTTGTTTACAAGGAGAGCTATAATGAGAAGGCTGAGTGTCATCCTCTCTGGCCTCAGCTGGGAATACGTCAGATGACTCAAATGGTATCTTGTTAATGCAGCCTGACTATGACACATATCAAGGACCTACAAAATAACTCTGCCCAAACACCTGTATGCGGTTTTCCTATCTTCAGCTGGTTGTCCAATTGGGCCAATTTGGATTCTGTTCCAAACAATATGATGCTCATTCTTTCTCTTCTTTGCTTTAGCCAAAATGTCATTCTTTTGCCCAGCCAAATCACTCTTGACTAATGGGACCCAGTTCAGTTTACATCTTTCATTAACTTTCCTAGAAACTCTTAGTCACCTGTTCATTTCCTTATCGAAAAGAAGGTTTGGCCTACCTTAAGTCTAAAGCATTAGTCACAGAATATGTTTCTCAAGACTTTTGTAGGATGGATAGTTTCTGTCTGTCTGTCCGTCTGTCTGTCCATCCATCCATCCATCCATCCATCTTGGCACAAAGAGGATACTCAGCAATATTGGTGATTCTATATTATGTTATAAATTTGGTTGAAAAGAATTGTTTTTCTTTAAATCATTCCTTCCTAGGAAAACAAATTATGAAGAAAAAGAGAATAATTTGTGAGAGACAAGGCAACAACATGACTCAGTGATTTCCAGATTTTGAATTTTGTGAACTAGTGCAAGGACCTAGGGAGCTGACATCAAGTTGCTGAATATTTCCTTTTTGCCAAAAGCCCCTCTTCATAACTCTTATTTTTTTAATGTCATCTTTTTTTGTCAGTCCTGGGCTTGAGCTCAGGGCCTGAGCACTGTTCTTGGACTTTCTCAAGGCTAGAGCTTTTCCTCTTGAGCCTCTGCACCACTTCTGCCTTTTTTTTTTTTTTATGTATGTGGTACCGAGGAATTGAACCCAGGTCTTCGTTCATTCTAGACAAGCACTTTACCACTAGGCCAAACTCCCAGCCAAAATGTCATCTTTTTAAAAAGAAAAAAAAAGACAAACAGGTGTTCTGGAAATGAATGCATGCAGCTTTATGACAAATTCACTTTATCCATGTACTTATTCATTTTTTAAATTTCGTTGACCAAATATTTATTAATACGCACTATGAATTTTTCTAAGTGGTAAGGTACAATAGTAAACCCAACAAGAAAGCTCCTTGTATTTGTGGTGTTGACTTTTTTTTATCAGAAAGCATTAGCAAACATTTTGTGATCAACCAATATCAATCCAATAATGTGGGCATACATTTAGAAGCCATGACGCGAAGGTACTTAGTCACTACTAGTAGTGTACAATTCTTGCTTCTAAAATCTGAAGGAGGAACAAGGAAAATGTTGCCATGGGTGGGAGCTGGGAGTGAAGAGACAGAGGAGCAGCTCCAAGTCTGGACCCCAAGGCAGTGAGGTCCTGTCCTGTGTTTGGACCCCCAGGCTAGCTTCACCTTGAGAATGGAATTCACATATAAACAGAAGTCTTTCTGGAAGTTGACATTTTTTTTCACCATAAAAGCCAATGACCTGTATTCAGATTTTTCAAAATGCCTGAAATATAGTGCACAGGGAAACAATTGTCACTGTGTAGTGATTAGCTTTGAGAAATGAAAGCAGGTTTGGAGGGAGAATGAGATAGGACCAGGACTACCTATATTTGGGGAGATCCTCACCACTTTCTCACCAGGGCTCAAAAGAAAATAGCTGGTTGTTGTGAAATATGAGCTTTCCAAAGTGCTATAAAGACTCTCAGCACTGTTAAATGCTTGGAGCATTCAGCCAACAAAAATAAGATACTTGCTCTTATTTAAAATTTCAAATCAAAACAAAGGTCAGAGTAACAGTTGTGTTTCATTCTCTCTTGCCTTAATGAGGAATAGAGGAGACTCCTCACCATCTGACACACCTCTGTAACAAACTGAATGAATTTTAAAATGACAATACATTTTTCTAAAATTCAGGAAGAAGAGATTGTAGCACCTTACAGAAACTATCAGGATTAGCAAAACTCTCCATAGATTGCAGGTCCCTTGTGAGAATTCTTAAGTTCTGGCCAAAATTTGTACAATATGGAACAAAAACATATACTGTATTCCAGAAAGTCTCTTTGGAATCTAAATATGCTTGCTGCAAAAAAAATAAATTAAAATCCCGCTAAATGTTTAAGGCCTCACTCATGTGTGTGTGTGCGTGTGCGTGTGTGTGTGTGTGTGTGTGTGTGTGTGTGTGTACTGGGTACTGCCTCTGCTTTTTCACTGAAAGTTGGTGCTCTTCCACTTGAGTTATAGCTCCATTTTCAGTTTTTTGATGATTAATTGGAGATAAGAATATTTCCAGTTTATCTGCCTGGCCTGACTTTGAATTGTGGTTCTCAGATTTGAGCCATCTGAGTAGCTAGGATAATAGGCCTGAGCCACCAGACATGGAGAAGGTAGCCAGGGGTTGGTATGCCAATTTCTGGAACACACTGGGAACAGGACCAAGAAGAAAAATGATCAAGAAACTATAAGCAGAAGATTCTTTTTTGTCACAGAATTTTAGGATTAAAAATTTTAAAAAAGATTTACTAAACTTAGTCACAACGTTAAACTCTTAAAAGGAGGAAACTTTGAAGTAAGGCAAATAGCCCAAATGCAGAACTTCAGACAACTTTATCAACTTCATGCTAAACACCACAGCAAGCAAATTAATTATTCCCAGATGCTGGGGATGAAGAATGTTGCTGGATTGTTTTGCCTCTCCAACTCCTCAGTATAAACACACACTCACAGAACTGCATTCCCTTTTTTGGCTCCCAATATGCAAGTAATTATACACTGAGCTGGATAATGTTGGATGTGCTTTCCTTTGAATACCAAGCAAGTTCTGGGTTCTTTCAGCCTTTTGGATACCATGCCCACTAGCATTTTTCTCTGACAGTCTTTAGTAACTACTGGTAAACAAATTGTTTCAAGTTTTTTTTTTAATTCAACAGCAGAATAAGCCTCATTTCCAAAAATTTTCAGACTCCCTTAGAGTCAGAGGCGCGAAATTTATCTCAAGTTTTCTAGAGTTGAACACCAGAATTTATAATAATTTTTAAATATTTTACATTAAATTTTCCCACATGTAAACAAAGTAGATAACTTTCGTACCTGGGCTGGCTTTGAATTTTGATCCTGAGATCTCAGCTTCCTGAGTAGCTAGGATTATGGACTTCAGCTACTGGCATCTAGCCCAGGCCAAATGAAATGTGTTCTGCTGGGTGAGTCCTGGCAGGTTTAGGAGGATCTGCCTGGGCCTTCGCATTTCTGGAGTAAATAAATTCAGTGAATTTGCCCTCGGTCTTTCATAAAGCACAAGCATGTGCCTGCGCATGTGCATGTGTAAAATGCGGGGGTGATGAGGGGATAAGAAAGGCATGGGAACACCTCAGGAACTACCAAAGCAAAAAACATCTTCAGCAGAAGAGAAAGGAAGTTCTGTAGTCTAAGCTACAAAACAAAGGAGAAAGAAAGTTCAAGGAAAGTTGATATCTAAGAATAAATAAATAAAAGGGAATTCAACGAGAAAACAATATCCAGGTCAGGTTTAAACCGAGAGAAAAACATTCATTGAGAACTGGGCTGCCATCCTGATTTCTCCAAAGTGAGCAGCTGCTGGTTATTGAAACCAGCCCACACTGTGTCCCTGCCACCATAGCAACCCCAGGCTGTCAGTGCTGGAGAGCCCAAGGCACAATGGGGTAGGTCTATGGCCAGAAGAATTCTGGCTACAAATGGGGGACTGTGGGAATTTTTTTCCCTTCATATGTTTTGAAAGATTTTGATTTCTGAGTTTGTGGTTGGCTATTGAAAACTTTTCCAACCTGTAATAAAAACCGTTACCAAAAGGGCAGATTTTCACACAAACAACACAGAAGAGAAACATTGTGGTGTTCACCCAGTAAATAACTTCTTCCTACTTTCTTTTAAAGAAGCTGGATTACACACCTGTAATCCTACCTACTCAGGAGGCTGAGATCTGAGGATTGAGGTTCAAAGCCAGCCCAGGCACAAAAGGATCTGAGACTCTTATCTCCAATTTACCTCTAGAAAGCGGGAAGTGGGGCTTGGCTCAAGGTTAGGGTGGTAGTCTTGAGCTGAAGAGCTCTGGGACAGCACCCAGGCCGAGATCAAGCTCCATGACTCCTGCATATTTATACCTGCTGTCTTGCATTGCAATTTTAAGATTCTTTTAAATACGAAAAAGCCAGAAGTGGAGCTTTGGCTCAAGTAGTAGAGTGACAGCCTAGAGCAAAAAAATTAAGGAGCAATATCACTCAGGCATTCCCCCCGTACTGTACTATAGCTACAGATCTATCTATCCATCTATCTATCCATCTATCTATCTATCTATGCATGTATATATGTTTGTGTATGTTTTATGTTTGTTTCTTATAATAATACATGATCATAAAAAAGGTGTTGATAATTTTGTGAGCTGGAAAGTTAGTTGATAATTAAGACCATTGAAAATTTAAAACACAAGTCATAGCTTATATGTTATAAATGCAGTGGCCACATAATTGGTACATTCCAATGTTGAACTCGCCATCTTGATTTCATTAACACTAAGCTAAACAGTATACTTTAAGTATAAAGAAAATTCCAACATAGTAACCACCTGACGCAGTACATTAAATAATAGCAAAAAATTAACCATCAAACTGCCAGATTTATTGTGTGTAACCTTGAGCCAGTTATTTAAACTCTCTCTGTAACTCTATTTTCTCATAAAATGGTAAGAAGCATAGCATTTACATTGGTATCACATGAGTTAATGTTTATAAATTGCTTAGAATATTGTAGTGCTTAGAAAACAAGTGACTAGGCTGGGAAGGTGGCCTAGTAGTAGAGTGCTTGCCTAGCTAGCATGCATGAAGCCCTGGGTTTGATTCCTCAAAACCACATACACAGAAAAAGCCAAGAGTGGCGCTGTAGCTCAAGTGGTAGAACACTAGCCTTGAGCAAAAAGCAGCTCAGGGACAATGTCCAGGCCCTGAGTTCTTCTAGCCCCATGGCTGGCAAAAAAAAGGAAAGAAAGAGAGAGAGAAGGAGAGAGAGAGAGAGAGAGAGAGGAAGAAAGAGGAAAAGAAAAAAGAAAACAAATGAGTAGACATGTGCAGTGGCTCCAGTCTGTAATTCTAGCTATTTGTGGGAGGTGGAATTTGAAGGATTGCAGGAAACATCACAAGAAACCCTCTTAACCAATGGCTGGGTGTAAGTAGCACGCCATTTGTTTTCCCAGCTATGGAGGAAGCACAGCAGCTGGGTACAGATATGTGTGCCTGTTATCCCCAATGACTTGGGGAACCACAAGTAAGAGAATTACAGTCCAGGCTGGCCCAGGCCAGTCTTTTCCTGTAAAATAATTTAGAAAGAGGCTGGAGGTGTGACTCAAGTAGTAGAGCACTAACAAGCACCAGACTCTGTGTTCAGTCCTCAATACTACCAAATAGAAAGCAAAGAAAATGGTGAGTAAATAAGCAAATAAATTGTTTTAAATAAAATGCTCTTTTTTGACTATGGGAAATACCACCTTTGGTGTAAGCATAATCTAAACCCACACTCAGGAAATGTTAGGCTTCTTACTTAACAGCTAAGGATTATAACTCAGAGTCAAGCATTAGGTCCCTCAAGCCCGATAAAAAACTTATTTTTGAATTTCACCAATTTGCATGTGTGTATGGGAGAGGTGATTTAAATAACAGACCCTAGCTCTTCTGATTCATTTCAATCCCAACAAATACTTAACATTTGTTAAAAGCACAAGACATAGTGCTTGCTAAACTAATCACACAATGCAGCCCTAGACTGGCAAACTCCTTAATATATCCACTTACTTTGCAGAAACCATAGTGTCCCAGGATACTGGAGAAAATAAAGCCACCATATATTTTTTCAGCTTCATAACAGGTGGAGGCCATCTTTCTAGAAGGACTTGTTTAAGGACTTCCCATTTCATTGTTGAATTCACAACTGGTACTGGACAGCCCACTTACAGGCTAAGATGTACAACTATCATGATGCCATTCACACTGTCATTAGACTCTGGCTTTTTAAAAATAAAAATGATAGAGAGATCCCCTACAATAGTTCCAAATAGAGGCAGGAAAAGGTGGGAACACTTAAGTTCAAGACTGAAAGGACTAACATTGAAATACATGAAGTTCACTTGTAAAATTTCAAGGTCATCCCAGAGTTAAACACATACCCTGTTTTCTAAGAAAACTTTCCTGCATTGAATCACATCAAGTGAAACTTTTTTGTGGAAAATTGTTTGGAAGCTAGAAGCAAAATAAGAGAAAGGTAGTATTCCATAGTGGAAGGAAAACAGAAGCTGCCACTAGAAGAAATTCAGATCCACTGAGTCATTTGAGAAAATAGAATCAAGCAGACTGTTCCAAGAGGTTTAAATGAAAATCACTTTCCAAAGCAGCCTCATTTTCTACATTGCATTCCTCCCAAGAACTGAAAAGGCCTATACAAGAATGTTGTCACTAGCATCTTAAAACAGAAGGGAAATTATGAGCTACAGGTTAGCTGTGCTGGAATCGCAACTGAGAGATAAGTGGGCTCCAGTTTCACTTTGATCATTGGTCAATATATCAATAGTTACTGTCCCTCTTATTCCATGCTAATAATCACAGTGGCAGCTATGAACCGTTATAGCAACAGAATCAGTAATAGAAGCAGAAAAGTAATAAAAAGCAGCAGGAACAGAAGGAATAGAAACAGTGCAGAATTAGTACTAGTAGTAAAGGAAATAGGAGTAGCAACAGTAGCATCCATAGTCAGAAGTTGCAATAGCAGTAGCTATCAATGGATGCGGCAAGAGTAGCAAGAAGTTGACAATGGCTGTTGTCAACAGAGGTTGACAGTAGCTACAGTAGTACCAGTTTTCATTTATTGAGGGCCCCTGTTATTCACTTGATTAGGAACTATAAGAACATATTTCAGGGCTGGGAGTTTGGCCTAGTGGTAGAGTGCTTGCCTGGCATTCATGAAGACCTGGGTTCGATTCCTTGGTCCCACATACATCGAAAAAAAGCCAGAAGTGGTGTTGAGGCTCAAGTACTAGAGTGCTAGCATTGAGAAAGTCCAAGGACAGTGCTCAGGCCCTTTGCTCAAGCCCAGGACTGGCCAAAAAAAAAGGAACATATTTCAGTTGGGCACTGGTTGCTCACCCCTATAATCCAAGTTACACAGAAGGCTAAGTTCTGAGGATCTGAGGATCTGCCATCCTAAGCAGAAAAGTATGTGACACTCTTACCTACACATAACCACAAAAAGCCACAAGTGGAGCTGTGGCCTGAGCATAAAATCTCAGGAACAGTACCCATAGTTCAAGCCCCAGGACTGGGGAGTGACAGGGAACCACACACATTATCTCACGGAACCCCCTACATCGATGTTTTGGAGTAGGTGTTGCTAACCTCAGTTGACAGTTGAGAATACTAAGACCGGAGAGACCAAATAATTGTCTCCAGATCCTTTTCATTAGGTGAAAAACATGGATTTTTGAATCTAGATGCATCTAATTTCAAAACCTTGCTCTTGGCAAATAGTGTGGTGTAGTTTAGGGCATCTCAAGCAACAACATGTTTATGAGTCATGTGGAGAACTTGGATGCACTGAAGATTTAGATGCCGTTTGGGCTTTTGTCCTACCTGAGGTCCTGGATTTCTTACAGGCTCCCAAGTAATATTGCTTGCCTGGGAAACACATTAGAACTAGCAACCGAGAGTGGAAAGAAAGGATGGGCTTCCCATCAGAATGTGCGACCTCAGCTTGCTCAGCTGTAGCACAAAGAGGTTTGGGAAGAATTGTTTTTTAAAATGTACTCCAGTTCTAAAATTTCAGCGTTAAGAAAACAGAGCACACTGGAATGACTACTGGCCTCCCGAATTTTTAAACTGGTTTCAGATGAGATTCTAGCTGTGATTTATGGTTTTTTCTGCAGCACCTCTGACAGGTGGGGATCAGCTACCCTCCCACAAATTACATTATTGTTAAGCTTTCGGCTGAGCTCAAATCTTACTGAAAGAGTTCAAAGCACTTCTTTACATAAGCATCTTTAAAGATTATGAATGTAAAAATAGTTCCTTACGAGAAGCTTAGATGGCAGGGTTTTTCTTTTTTAATAACAGAAATGAGAAGTCTTCAAAACCATAATGGTAGCACAATCTATAAAATATGTTAATGCCTCATTTTAAAGTCTTACAGAAATTGAGGTTTTGTGAGTTAACAAAATAGACTTCATCACAGATGGTCTGAATGATAAAAGGGACTAGCACACTAGTGTAGCAAGACTTAAAAACAGTGCTCTTTGCTGAGCAGGCTGGAAGCCTGCGAGGAAATCTTTCTACATGGTAAGTGTGGAAGCAAAGAGAGTTTTGATTGGCAAGGGCACTTCAAATGCTTTCGGGAAAGCTTAAGGCCATAAGATGTGCAATTTTTATGAAGAAGCCATTTCTAATTAGAATGAATGCCTTATTAGGATGCCTATACAAGACAAGAACAGAAAGGAACATGGATTTATCTCTCTTCCAAAAACAACATACAGTCCAGATCACCAAGAGACATGCTTTGAAATTCCTTTTGAAATTTAAATAAGGGTATCATGTATCATATCTGTAGTCCACAACCATAGGAGTGAAAATAATTTCCCAATAGTGAGAACTATTAGATACTGTAACTGGAATGCTCAATTGAGGAACATAAATACATGCTTATTTGGAATGGCCTACATATAGTTGTGTCTGACAGAATCTAGTCAGGGAAGATCTGATGACCTAATATACTTTCTGTGTGTGGGCGCGCACACATGGGCATGAGTGCGCACGCACGCACGCGCACGTGTGTGTGTGTGTGTACGCATGTACACATATGTATGTGAATGTTCCAGTGCCAGTTCCAGGGCTTGAACTCAGGGCCTAAGTGCTGTCCCTTAGCTTTTCTCACTCAGTGATGGCACTCTACCACTTGTGCCACAGCTCTACCTCCAGCTCTTTGGTGGTTATTTGGAGATAAGAGTCTAATGGATTTTCCTGCCTGGGCTGGCTTCAAACCTTGATCCTCATGTCTCAGCCTCCTGAGTTGCTAGGATTATGTCAGTGATGAGCCATGGGTATCTTGCTTATAATATGTTTTTATGGTCTTTAAGATTGGTCAGTATTTATTAAGGCAATTCTCAGTTAACCTATGACAGAAATATACTGTCAAATTTTTTACAGAAGTGAAATCACTTTTTCTCTAAGTATTTTTTAGAAGGGATCACAAAGTGTAAAATAAATGGAATCAGATCCATTCCATTTGACATTTGGGAAGAAGGCTTCTTCTCACATCAGTTACAATTAACATAGGTTGAATTCTATTACTTTCTGCTGAATATACTACTAGAAAGGATATCAAAATCTTATTATCTCTCTTAGTCTTGTGGCTTGACTAGGCTCCCCAGGGCATTCTTGTGTAGGTAGGGCCTTTCCTGCAGTGAATCATCAAAGTTATGGGAAAGCTCTTGCAGGCTGGGCCAAAAACTGGTTCCTCACTCCATGCCAGACACTTCAATTCTCCTTAGATTCTCTTTGTTGTCATGTATCATGTCACTATCCATGGCTTCTCAGTATGATTTGGGATTCTTATAATGTGGTGATTTCTAGGTAGTTACACTTTTTAGCAGCTGAGAGGCAGGAATTACTGCCAGGGCAGCTAATTAATAGCTCTGTCTAGAATTGGCACAATAGCTGGCCCTTCCATAATATCTTACTGTCAAATCATTGAACCCTACCAGATTCAAGGGTGTAGCAAATGGGTACCTGTTGAGAAGGTAGCAATGTCACTTTGCAGAAGAACATGTGGGATCAGGAGGTATTGTAGCCATCTTTGGAAAATGTCATTTCCCACAGTTAAACAGCACTCTGCTAATAAGATTTGAGATGGTAAACTTCTACAAAGCTGAAAGTAGTACAGTTGGTTTTATTTCTGGATCTTCTTTACTAGCAGTGATATTATTATGACATTCTCTTGGGAAAAATGCCGTGAGCTTCTCTCTGTTGTAGGGGAAGGGAGAGAATGTAAAAATGGAATTTATGGAGTATTGATGTTAGGATTAATATACACAGCTAATCTCCCCCTTTCCCGGTTTGCAGAGAACGTGACAGGCACAGACACAATATGGCCCCAGAGCATTCACAGTGGAAACATAGATAGAAAGCTGCAGAAATACAGGGTTATTCCTGCTAATAGAAAAGCAAGCAGCTGTCATTTGGCAGAGCATTTTGAGAAAAAGCCTTCTGTAGAAAACAAATGATAAAATCTAAAAGACTGTGCTTTGAGGAATGTACAAGCAAACCCTATAAAGCTGCCATTAGAATGAAGGGTTCTAACGTGGAACTCTAGCCCAGAGAGCTGGGGCCAATGGATTTCTAAAACATAGAATCAGAACTCTTCTTCCTCTCCCCACCATGGCTTTTTTTTTTTTTGAGCTTTTTTGCTCAAGGCTATTGCTCTACTGCTTGAACCACAGCTCCACTTTCAGCTTTTTGGTGATTGATTGGAGATAATAATCTTATACCATTTCCTGCTAGGTTTGGCTTTGAACCGCCATGATCCTAACATCTCAGCCTCCTGAATAACTACATGTATGAGCCGCCAGCCCCCTGGAAATCAGAAGGCTTCTTGAACTATACTAATAGGGAGTTTTCCTGATTCCTTATAAGAAAGAGAAATAACAAAACACACCACAAATTATATATTCGATACAAAATATCCTTTGTGTGTTCAATTACATATGATATTTAAGTATTAAATTTTTCATCTCAGAAACTCAGTTATTCTCAGCGAATACATTGGTTGTCTTCCTCAATCTCAAAATTATTGACTCAAGTTTATGTTAAGGCATCTGAGAACAATGTATACTACTTGAGCATTAAAGATCTTTATGCCTAGAATGAACAAAATCCACCATAACTCTTCCTTTCTAAGGTTTATTTGTATGCTACATGTTACATTACATACCCATGGGTATGTTGAAAAAAATAGTACTGAATATGCCAGCTTTTTATCACTGTCATGAGATACCTGAGATAACTAATAAGGAGGAAAGATTATTTTGGTTCATGGTTTTAGTGGGAAGACCTTTTTCTTTTAGATCTCTGGCAGCAATGTCAGATGTCAATGGTTAGAGATGTGTGATGGAATGAAATCATGCACCAGGAAGCACAAAAGCACAGAAAATGGTCCAGTATTCTATACCAACATCTACTTTACTTAGAAGTAACCTTATATTGTTGGGCACAAGTGTCTTCTACCTGCCTTCTAGCTGCTCCAGAGGCTGAGATCTGAGGATCCAGAGGCTGTTCTAGTTCTTTCCAATTGATTTCACTTTTGTGCTCAAGTTAGCTAATGTCCATTTCTATTATGCATAACGATGAATCCTAACTGCTGCTGCAATATACTGAAACTGAAGTGTTTGAAGGGAAGGGTCTCAGGAAGATCAGTGTGTGGAGAGAAGAACCTGAAATGAGCAGTTTCTCCCGCACTGTTGAGAGGAAGTTGTGCTGCTCAGCAAAGCCACTCCACCTAGTAATAAGAAAGGTGCTCTCAGCTGGGATCAAGAATAATTCTTCAGACCTCATCATGGCCTGCAGAATATTTTTTCTGAACTGATACATAAAAATTGTACATATTGAGTGTGTTACCATGTTATGTTTCAATACATGAATATAATGTGCAATGTTTAAGTCAGGTTAAATGTTTGAGATGTCATTTATCATTTCTTTATGGGTTAAAAACTTCCAAAGTCCTTTCTGCTGGCTTTTTGAAATATATAGCATATTATCTTTAGAGAGGATGTTCCTCAGACCATCTTCCACTGTTTTCTATGATTTCATGTTTGCCTGTCAACCTTAGAATCAATCACAAGTTCAATGCTTGGAGTACTCCAAGATCAGGAAGGAATTATTTGTGGTAATTGGAAAGAAGCATTATAACTTATAAATGAATAATACTGTGTAGCACTTTCTTCCTAGTGTGAGCAGTTGAAGTCCATTGTCTCAATTTAATGAAGGTTAAAGTTGTACTTGTCAAATGTCTCAACTTGCAAGACTAAGACTGGACTGAGATCCTTTTTACCTAGGCTATACCACACTCTTGAGCTTACCAGGAATCCGACTGTTGCTCCAGATTATTCTGCCTTTTCCTACCCATAACGAACTAGTAAGAATAAATCTCCAAGGTTCTCGCCCTTCAGTATTATGTATGTTTAAACACTAAAGAAAACCCAATTAATTCTAATCATTACCTATAGTTAGATCATTCAGTCAGGTAGAATTAAAAGGTTTGTAAAGAAAATTGGTGAAATAAGATGTTAATTCTCTCTTTTGTTTTTGTGTGACAATATAAAAATAGTTTGGCATGAGGAAAAAAAATGTCAATTCCTGGCTCCATCTATGTAACTTTTCACTGCATCTTCTTTCCAGAAAATAACTTTGAAATGCAAGTATGGGACTGTGATATTATTGTGATAACCTTTTTTCTCTAATTTGCTTTAAAAAGTCAATTATTTGCAAGCTTTTACTTCTATTATGGTTGGTATGAAGTTTCTTAAAACATATCAGTATGTCCTGTGGAGATTGGCTGATATAAATATTAAAAGAAGACAGTGCTATTTACTAAGTTTTTTAAAAAAGAGTTTTCTAGTGTTGTTGTTTTAGTTGACCTAATCCATTTGACTCTTTCTTGTCAGTTCCAGCAAGAGGAACAGAAGCCCAATTTGGTAAAGCAAAGAGCTGAATTAGAGTAACCATAAATACTGGAGATGAATAAATTGCTGCCATCTTCTAGAAGTTGTTTGCTTGTGTCCATCTTGTGAATTTGGATTGACCTCTCTGATCACATGAAATGAACAAGTTTTATGTTAAACATTTTGAGATGCCCAAGCCAACTAATAGCAAAGCTTTTTTTTTTGATCTGAGATTGTTAATTTACATTCTTCAACTCCAAAGGGCTTAATCTCTGTCTGCAGGTTGAATATTGTAGCATGGCAGCCAGATAATGCCTTCTTTTTGGCTACTTTTAGTACCTGACCTGCAATTTTTGCCTCTGGAATGATAGACTTATCTCTGTAGAAATATACAAGCAGGTAATACTTCATGAAATATCATAATGAGAGGTTTTTCATGCCATGTCTCACAGAATAATACAAGTTAGGCCCTAAAGTTTGGGGTAATGCGTTATGCTAATTATGCCTTGCTCTGAAGGTTTTGGTCCTGCCGAGAGTCTAAAAAAAAAAAAGCTGTGAGTCTGCATCCTACATGCAAGGAATTGCCTAGGAACAGAGCAATGAATTAAAGATGGCACAGCTCTCTTTGCTTAACATTTCCTATTTTTCAGGGGTTTGTTTTGCAACTTTAATATTATTAATCTACACAACCTTTAACTTTTCATTCAGAATTTATATCAGAATCAAGCTAATAAATTAAAGATGAGTTAGTTCATTGTTGGGTGGTTTAACATAGACCTAGTATGTTAATCCTGATGTGCTTGTTACTAGGGCTTTAAATTTTTTATTATTATTTTTTTTCTGCCTTGTAGCTGTGGTTAGGCAGCAGCAATAAATCAGAACAAAGGAATGAAGGTATTGGGGCTTTAGGGAAAACATGTATTAGAAAAAATTGGTTTGGCACTAAGGGCTGTATTGCATTAAGATGAATTTTAGAGATACAGGGGTAAGAGAATGTAGACAAATAAATTGCATAAATAATCTGAGAAATAGCAAGTCTGTACAGACCCCAAGTAACCCTGTAAGCTACCATCAACAAGACTTTCTAATTCCTGTTCAAACAGACCAAACAGGTACACTCTACTCAAATAAATAGCCAGGAGAAATGGGCACATGGCTAATGCTGAGAAAGTGGGAGGAACAGATAAAGCTCTTTAAAATAGCCTAAAGGATTGGAATAATAGAAGTCAGAGGAGGAGTCTGACATAGCATCTTCTGTGAATAGGGCTTTATTGCCACTCCAGGCACCGATATTGCAAACACATGCTAAGACAACCAGAAACAACGAGTTTCACAGTGCAACTCTGGCCTGAGAATACACACTGGCAGCCTGAATGCTGAGAACAGAGGAAGAGGCATTTAGATGAGGCTGAGCATATGAATAAAAGACATCATGTAAAAGGTGGAGTTGATGGGAACAAGATCAGACTATCCCAGATCCCTAAGGAAGTACAGGAATGCTAAAGAGTACAGAAAGTATAGTGAGAAAAAGGGCCTTTGCTTAGTAGACTAACACCTGAACTGAGAGAACCATATGTATGTTGAGATTTCATTCTCAAATAGAGCTCTCTAGATGGGAAGAGATTACTTGTTTGAAGCTCTGAACTTCTGTGGATTACAAAAAATCTGTAGGTCTGCTTTGCCTCTTATTTTTTTTTTAACTTAAGTAGGTCAGACACAAATCACTTGTCTTATCGTCTCCATTCTTCTTTTTTTTTTTTTTTGAATGTGGTACTGGGGGGGGTTGAACTCAGGACTTTGCTTTTGCTAGACAGGTGCCCTAGTACTGAGTCACACTTCTAGCACTTTTTGTACTGTTTTTTAAATAGCTTCTTGCTTCCTGCCTGGGCGTATACCTAGTTCACAGTTCACCTTTTAAGACTTTCCATCCTACGTGGGATGAACCCAATGCCCCCTTATGCCCAGCTTCCTTCTGTTGAAATAGAGTCTCACAGACATTTTTGCGTGGTTTAAGAACCATGATCCTCCAGATCTCAGCCTCCCAAGGAGCTAAAATTACATGGATGAGTCACTTGAATCTGGCTTCCATTCTGTGATGCCTCTTTAATGGGTTCCTGAGCTACCATTTCCTGACCCTGTATCCCATCCTCAGGAATCTGCTTTAGGCCCTGATCCTCATTAGTCCCTTTAATATTTTCTCTCTTTCTCCCCACCCTCCTCTCTTTCTCTTACAGAACTGAGGATATAACCCAAGCCTTGGACATGCCAGGCAAACTACTACTGACCCACATCCCCAGCCATCCCTTATCCTCTTTAATTCACTTTTCCTGAGCTTCTCTAGCAACATGTGTTTGACAGGATGCCACTACTAAACCAGGAGTGCTGCCTCAGAGACAGTAGTCATGAGAATAACTATGCTATCTCTTATAGTTTGCCTCAGTTCTGTATATCATCATTATAATCCCAGCTGCTCCTGGCAGAGATAAGAAGTTTATAGTTCTACACTGGCCTGGACAAAGAATTTTTTTTCCTTTGGCCAGTTCTGAGGCTTGAACTCAGGGCCTGGGCACTGTCCTTGGGCTTTCTGTGCATGTGGCCTTGAGGAATCAAACCCAGGGCTTCCATGCATGCTAAGCAAGCTCTCTATCACTAGGCCACATTCCCAGCCCCTGGACAAAGAATATTAATGAAACTCCATCTCAAAAAAAGCAAGTCAGGTGTGTTGGTGTACACTTACGATCTTATAGGGATTGTGGTCTGAGGCTGGCCTAGGAAAAAGTTCAATACCTTGTCTGAAAAATGAGCTAAAGGAAGAAGGAATGTGGATTTGGTTCAAGTGGTAGAGGACTTAACTAACAAGCATGAGATCCTGAGTTCAAACCCCAGTACTGAAAAAATTACAAAGCAAATCCTAAAAAAAAAAAAAAAAATTTACAATGAGGCAAAAATTATACTTGGGAAGATCTAGAGTTCAAACTAGCTTATGCTTGGTATTGAGACTCTGTGCCAAAATAAAGAAACTAGAGTATACTTCAATGCTTGATTGGTTTACAATACCTGAAAGCAAAGTGCAGGTAGAGGGACCATCCCTTTGATCCCCTTCCATCATTTCTTATTCAAATATGAATAATATATGGATTTTGACTTCAAGAAATTTACTACTTAATATGAAAGGTTGACTACAAAGACAGAATGGCCACTAACAGAAAAAAAGTAAATAAAAGTTTAAGAAATGATCAAAGGAAATTTACAAGTCAGCCCATAATTACATGGAAAAAGAATGAGCACTAATTAGTACCAAAACAAAATCCAAAGACAAGAGAAAAAGAACACTGGCAGCCTGCAAGGTCAGGGGACCCTGCCACACTTATTTGTTGGGGACAGTTTAAGATTTAGACCTGAGCTCTTGTGGGGTCCTCAAGGTTCTGGTTCACACAAAGGAAAACGACAGGAGTATGTTATAGGTTGGATCCAAGTGCACAGCTGACAAGAAAGGATACAGAGAAATCTCGCAGTGAACTCTTATGGATCTTCCCTGTATCCCCAGGATCTCCAACCACAGTCTTGGTACATCAGAAATGTGACATACTTCTAAGGAAAGCTTGCAGATGGTGAATTGACAGGAAAATCGCATCTGCATGACAGCAATAAGCAGCCTAAGAAGTTTGTGCTCTTCGACCAGCCTGCAGCTAAAACCAAGCTCTTTTCCCCCTTTGGTTAAATGCTAGCTAAATTCATTTTAATTCTGCACTGTCAGTATTTTATTTGTCCGAGTGCCACATGTTCTTTCCCCAAAATCTCTCTTGCATAAATGATTTATTTATTTCTAAAACCCAAGATGCTATGCCTTGTGTCTTTCTTCCGATAAGGGGATATTACAGTGACTTCCTTTTGTGCCACTGATGGTTTTTATTTTGTTAATATGAAGTTCCGCAGAGGAACTAGTTTAGTAAGGCACTAAAACCAAGAGGTTCAGCCATTGAGATAACTAAGACAGTCAATCTTCACTGCTCCATTCATTATCCCATAGAAGTCTGCTGCATTTGCTTCCCTAAAAAAGTAAGTTAGAAAAGTGTGGTCCTTAAAATAGGTTTTACATGTTCTTTGCTCTCCAAATACATTGTATTTAACTATGGGACACTTAAAGATTTACTTTAAGAATGGAAACTTATAAATCTTGAAGGATTTTACTTTCCTTAAAAAACAAGAATTCTTGTGGGATGATCTCTCAAGGATATAGAATGCTCTACATGTAAGACACGGATTATGAGACTTAAGCTTTTTTTCTCCGTTTCTTTTACTTAATTTATAATGCTAGTTATAGACTATCGTTATTTCTGGTGGTAGTCACTATACTAAGCTAAAAGATTTAAAATTAAAACAAAAACCAATAGATGAATTTACAAATTAATTCATGAGGTCAGTACTGTCAGCAGAAAGGCTATTCTATATTCAAGGGACAAGCACAGTCGTGACCTGACCTGTGCAATCTTCCTTGTCTCTCACCTTTCCTTCCTTGAGATTTGAGGACCGAAGTGGCTAGAGAAGCCCACATTACCCTGAAAATACCTCACCTCACCGCTTTCCTGACTGCTCCTGTTCTTTCCAAGTTTCTAGAGAGTAGATTCTGGAAACATTTAAGGAATGAAGGCCTAGCTTAGTAGCTGGGTGTTGGTGGTGCCACTGACTGTCACATTCAAGAGGAAATGGCAAAAACCTGTTGGGAAGCTTCTGTGATCCTGTGTGAACAGATTTCTTTCCTTGTAACTAGTTACACTTCTGCTCAGGAGTAATGGTTATTTATGATGCGATTTGGACCTAGAAATCAATTTTCTCCAGAAAATTATAGAATAATTCACAATCTAAAATAGAATGTAATGCTCAAAAATGGACATACCAAGCCAATGAAAATAAATGAGGACATGAGAAACTGGATTAATAACACAGTTCAAAACCCAACATTGTTTTTTTTTAAAGGCATGTAGAACTTACAAAAACTAATCACATGTTAGGCTACAAAGGCAACCCCAATAGAAGTTGAAAGCAAAGAAATTACATTTGCTGACCATATTGAATAATCCCTTCCCCCTTCTCTGTTTCTCTCATGTATGCACGGAAGACTACAAGTTTAACCATTTGAAAATGTAAAAGAACAGACGTTCTCAGAAAGCATTAGGAAATGAGTAACTATGGTAACTTTTACATGCAAAGGTGTGAAAGTCAAAAATGTGCCTTGAAAATCTGCCCTTGCCAGCTCTGAAGCTATAGCAGACCACAGATGGGCCAAAAACAAATGTAGCCTCTAGAAGATTGGAAGAACCTTTCTTTTGGCTTTCAGCCAATAAGAAAATGGATACCCTAATCCTATAAATGCAAGAAATGAATTTTGCCAACTACATGGTGACCAGGATATTGATTCTCTCTGAAGAGCTTCCAAAGAGAATGAATACATGTTGAATCTCTAACCTACAGAACTAGAAAATTATAAATTTGTGTTGCTTTAGGTCAAATAATTTATTTTGTTGTGGTAGCCATAAAAATCAACATAGATTTTGGAAGTGGAGTGTTTTTGTAACAAACAACCAAATATGTGGAAGTGGCTTTGGAATGCAAAGCTGAAGGAAACTGGAAAGACGTTGAGGAATATGCTAGAAGAGTCTAAATTGTATTACCCAGGCTGTTAGTGGAAATGTGGATTTTAAGGAATTAGTATCTCACCGTTAGGTAGAAAGTTGAATTTATAAACCATGGAATTGGACAGTTTACTAAGGATATTTTCAGGTAAAATACAGAAGATATAATATGGCTTCTTCTAATGTTCATAGTGAAATAAAAGAGGAAATAAACAAGTTGAAGAAAGAAAAGAAAAACAAATAAAATCCAGTATTTGATGATTTAGGGAAATTCTCAGCCTATTTAGATCATAAAAGAGAAAATGAAGAGATTCACTACCAGGAAAGCACATCCCAGAGAAAGAGATAAAGAAAAAGATAAAGATAAATCTTCTGTTATTATCTCAGAAAGATCAAGAGGTCAGAGGATTCAGCCACACAAAAATCCTTCAAAAAGATTAAAGATGTAACTCTTGTATCCCTTCAATTAAATCTAAGAGGTTCTATCTTAGCACAAGCCAATGACACAGATAAGATTATTTACGAGAAATCCATGGGTGTGACTCCTATAATGTGAGATACATAAAAGATTCACAAGGTTATTGAAGATTTTATACCAGTAGAAATATTGTCAACTTGGACCAAAAGAAATCATGGGAGGAGGGAGAACTAAAGAGGGAGGAGGAAGTCAGGAGGAGAGAGGAGGAGGAGGACACACTTCTAAATTGTACAGGTGACAGAAAGGCTGGTAACAATTTGAAACTGCAAAATTCACTGGAAAAGAAAAGAAGACTTTTCCCTGCGATGGGATTCCTCAGACCTTGAAGCCTAATGGAGCTTCTCCAGCTGAATTTCAGTTTTGCTTGGGACAAATGAGTCCTTTTTTCCTTCCTTCCATTTTCTTCCTTTTGAACATCTATAATCATTAACCTCTGCCTATCTGTCCATTGTATTTTGGGGTAAATAATTTTCTAGTTTCATAGGTTCATAAACAGAGAAAACGTGCCCTATTGTGGATTGCACGGATGGTCTCACCTTCACCTAATTTAGCCTATCAGCAATAATATGTAAGGAAAATGTAATTAATAATCTATCATTAACATTTTCAGTACTGGGCTCATGTTCATGCCAGGGTCACATATACTTGGCTTGCTTGCTTATGGCTGGTGCGCTACCACTTGAACATACCTTTCTCCTGTTTTTTGAATGGTTATTTTGGAGATGGAGTCTTGTGGGCTTCTCGTCTGGGCTAGCTTTGAATCTTGAAACTTCAGATCTCAGCATCCTGAATAGCTAGGATTATAGGCATGAGCCACCAGGACTTGACTAAGATAGCCTTTTCATTTAACAGATTTTTTTTGCTTGCTTGTTCAAACTACTGTACTTAAGTATATACTTATTTTATTTATACACAGGTAGTGGTTGCTATTAAGAATTTTAAAGATTAGTATAAATGCAAATTCTGAAATTATCATTTTTATGAAGTTTCATTTTTTAGAAAATAAATGAGGATCTCAATAATCTTTTCCTATAAAAAGATTTGCTATAATCCCACATTTTACAAAGTTATTCTTATTACCTATTAGCATAAAGTAATTTACATGTAAACTTTAGTCTAATATAGTCTCATTAGTATGAGGCCAGTAGACTCACTTAGTCAAATCATAGTCCCATGCCTTTAGGAGCTAAAAGATGCAGCTATTAATATTACTCCATTTCACAGATAATAAAATAAAAACTTAGAAGAAAGAAAAAAGCTTAGGTAGAGGACATTGAAAATTAATGACTGACCTGGAGTAAAGCACAAGTTTACTGAATTTTAGCTCGTCTTGTTTATCAACTATTGTCATATTTCTCTCTTACAGTCTTCATAAAGATTATAATGGCCTTCACCTTCAGGGAATTGGTGTTGATACATCCTTCATCATTCAGAACATCTCAATGTTCAATTGTCAAAATTTTCTTTACAAAAATAAGAATAAGGCAAGGGTACCTACTATGATCATGAATATTGAACACAGTATTGGAAGTCCTTGCCACAGCAACTAAGCAAGAAAAAGAAAAAAGGCACTCAAACAGAAAAGGAAGAAAATATCACATATCATATAAGACAAGAGCTTATATGTAGAAACCCCAAAGATTCTATGCACACATATATACCCATATGCACTCATATACATATACATACACACATGCATGCACATACACCTTTAGAACTAATAAATGAATTAAACAAAATTACAAAATAAAAAATTACACAAAATTAGTTGTGGTTGTATATACTAATAATGAACAATATAGAGAAAAACTTCAACACATTCCCATACACAAATGAATAAAAATAATTAGAAATAAATCTAACCAAGGAGACAAAAGTCTTATACATTGAAAAATTACAAACCATTTCTAGAAGAAAATAGGCATAAATAAGTACAATGACAATGTGTGTTCATGGATTGGAAGCCTTAAGAGTTGAAATGTAAATGCTCTATAAGGTGATATACAAATTCAGTACAACCTCAATGTAAGTCCCAATAGCATTTTTTTCATATATTTTTATTGTAATTAATAGAAGGGTTACATTATACTTGCGAGATAGAAGGTGCATTAATTCACATACATTGATATCCTTTCTCATGTCTTGGTCCTCATTTCCCTCCCCCCCCACCCAGCATTTTTTTTATAAATAGAAAAAAAAATCTTAAGTTTCATATGAAAAAATCAAGAATTCTGAATGGCTACAATAATCTTTTTTTTTGTTTAGGTTTTCTATTTCAATTGGTTCATATGGCAACTTGGATTCAAGTAGGACTTTTACAGCCTGAGATCTCTATACGGAAATGGCATGTGCAAAATGTCTGTGTCTTGCCAGTCCATGCAATGCCAGCTCAAAGGGACAGACAGGAATATTCATCCAACTTCTTACTTGATCCTTAAACTGGGTGTGTTTACATGTCTATCAGCTGCTCTGGGAAAACACACAAATGCAGTTCAAATACAGTTTTTCCTCGGTG
>NC_143515.1:42686576-42781576 GCF_031878675.1 Megascapheus bottae
GTACTTACTGCAAATATTTGGTAGACACACAGGACATGGGAGATGGAATGAAGTCAAAATGTTTTGTTTCCCATAAAGCCTTGTGTTTGATCTACTTGGGGGAACATTCCAGTACTAGAAGCACAGTTTTGTAAGGTGCCACCCAGACCTGGGTTAGTAGTAATACTTCCTGAGGTGACCTGGGTTTCCTTGTCTGTAAAGGACAATGCTGCCATCTGAACTCTCATGTCCTCCCCCTCTGAGTTCTTGCACTCTTTGACTAGCCCATACGTTTGGTGTCTCCAACGCTTGGCTTTCTTCTGGGATGACTGCTGCAGTCTCAGTTCTGACCAAGTTCTGAGTTGAACACACTTCTCGTTAGAATTTTCACAAGAGGTTTTTGCCCAAACTCAGAATATAGAATGTACATAGCCATGACCCCAGATTCAGCCATTCATGGAAAAGTTTTGAAAAAAAAAATTCTGCTTATACTAATATGGACAACTTCTGTTCATGCCATTATTTCCTAAACAATACAGTATACAAGCTATATATGATGTGTTTAATTTAGATTTAAAGTCTACGCGCAGATATGTGGAGGTTGTATGCAAATAGCACAGCTTTACATGACAAGCTCATCTTTGGTTTTGAATAAGCATGGGGTAGGAAGTGGGAAGGATGAAGGTGGAGGTGGAGGAAGGTTCTAGAACCTATCCTTACCACACACTTAAGGGAATACTTTATTCTAGGACCTTCACGATCACCTTACTGAAACACGAGGTTGTTTTTGTTCTCTATTAATTATCTAAACAATATTGAGAGATAAACATTATGAGTCCATGTTTTATTGAGAAGCTGATGTCAGACAAGTCAGTTGCCTAGGCCTCCAGTTTGAAGGGGCTATATTTTCTAACAGAGCTGTTTAGTCACATGTGGGAAGCAGATAGCTTCCTTTGGTTCTACAGGCACCCTCCTTTTCTTGTTTATTTCTTCCTCCTGGATGATGTTTTCTCTTAAGGCACCGCTTTCTTTTTCTTTTTTTAAAAAATCATTCTTAGCTTTTTCATCAAAACTTATAACTTATTCTCAAGAGAAGATCAAGAGAAGATCTTGTATCAATTCCATATTCTTTTATATGAGTTAAATCCAATTAAAAAACTGTACAAGGATTGTTTTTTTTTTAGCATAGAACAATTAAAAAAATCCCAAGGGAGTTCAGTATTTAAAATTTTATAGCTAATAATGGAATAAAATATTTGACCTGCCTTTTAAAGTGGCAGAAGCATTAATGAGTAGGAGCAATTAGGGCAGACTTGCCTTAATTTTTCAAGTAAAGTAAATGTTGGCTTTTCTGCCATGTACCAGCTAGAAACACTATGAAAGGCAGCATTTCTGCTAAGCCTTATTATAAGCAATAGAAATTGTTGTAAATGAAGCAACATAGTAGGCAAGATGAAGCCTGGTTATGGGTCAGTCCTATTTCATTGAATGCATGTTTTAGGTCACTCAGGACTGGGAAAAGGAATGGGTGGGATCATGATAGTTGTTTTTCTACCTCCTCCATCCAAAACAGACATTGATCCTTCTTCAGATGGCTCCATCTGCTCAAGCTAAGACAATGTTTAGAATCTATCCCTGTTGACCCATCAGGTGACATCTGTAATTGGTCTACAGCATGAAATCTATTGCTACCCAGTTACAGATTCTATGAGACTTTAAATTTCAGAATGTGATTAGCTCTATGGTTTTCAGACTGGCCTATGTGTTAACACTGGACTTTACAAATAGATGCCTTCAGTCATATTCTTTGAGAATGGAGCTTGGGAATCTATCTTTTTATAAAGCTCTTTAAGTAATACAGGGATGGGTATTTGGATCTTGACACTTTAGATTATATGATTCAAAGTTCTATTTATTTAATAAATACAATGGAAGCCATTGTCATTTCTAAAGAGCCTACCTGAATTGGCTTTTAGCTGGCTACATTTTTTGGTAACTTTTATTTATTTTTTGGTCTGTTATTAAACGTCTGAAGAGTACTGCAAATTCACTCTGTGGACCTACTCTATGGACATAACATTTTATCACGTAGATTGATGCTTAATTTTAATTATGTTCTAAAACCTAAGTGACAGTGATTGTATCCAGAGATTCCCTTCTTAAATACTTGTTTGTTAAACATGACATTTGAAATATGATGTAAAAATCAATGTTAATACATTCTTTAATAAAAAAATTTTGACATAAGTGCTTCGCAGTTGGGTGGCCTTGAGCAAGTCAACTACTATGGATAGATAATTCAGAATACTTTGGCAATGTTATTGAGATACCAAGATTCTCCTATTTCAACTTGACTCTGTACATAACAATTATTGAGTACTATGGCCTGGGTGGTAGGGCTAAAAAACATGGGGTGGCAAGATGGATAAATAAAATTGTAGTTTCTCAAGTCATTTAAATAAGTGGTTTACCTTTCTTGACAAAATTTGCATGTTATACTTAGGCATCCACAGGCATCTACACATATGAATATACAAAGGACTTGAAAGTTATGCAAAGCAGTATGTATTCTTGGGTGTAATACATTGAAATTTTCCAATATTCCATTCCATTCCACTTTATTCCATAATATTAACTATAACTCTTTTTTTTGCTTGGTCATATGATAAATATATTTTTTCATATATTTTTATTGTAATTAATAGAAGGGTTACATGATATTTGCCAGATAGATGGTGCATTAATTCCCATACATTGATACCCTTTCACATGTCTTGGTCCCCATTTCCCTCCCCCCACCCCCAACCCTCATCTTGTTTTCCCCTGTTCCCTATCCAATTTCAAATAACCAAATACAAATATATCCAATATATCAGGTAACAAAGTGAGATACTGTAACAATATGAGATAACCAAGGGACAGCAAAAGAGATGAGAGATAACATAGTACCTTAAGAACAACAATCATTCATTATATGGCTTATGTTTCTATATCCTAGAGATCCTTTCATTTAGCGTCATACTATATGGCCTTATGTATCAAGGTTTTGCTCTATTGCAAATCTCTATAACTCTTATGTTCATGGGTTACTCATGGGTTATTCCCTGCATTAGATTACCCTTTTTTCAAATTCCTCTATTGGTATGACTATCTAATCATTATTTGTATACTTCCAGCAATTAGAAACTCTTTGAGGCCAGAAAATATTTTTCAACTCATTCTGCCCATTATTATTTGAGGAGCTACTATTATTGACACCCTAACCCCTTGCATGTTGTACCTAAGGGCCTGTCAATCAACTGTTTGGAATGTTGAGGAGAATTTCCCAGCACCCTTTTGATGGTCTTTGGCGACCTAAAGCTACTAGTAGCACTGCTTTCATTCTGTTCCATACCATGAAGTCATCAGTCCTATCAAAACTGAGTTGTCCTGTGACCCAGAATTATTAAGCTGCTAAGAGGTTCCTGGCTGCAATGATAGAAATTGCTTTGTATTTTAAGAGTAATTTCTGGACACTAAAATAAGGAATGTTTTCATTGGGAAGAAAATTAGTGCTGGAATAATTTTGAATATGACAGAGTTTAGAAACTTTCTTACTCCTGAGAACTAGCATTAACAGTATAGATGGAGTATGCAGTTGTGCACGTTGGGATGGAATTGGACTGGAAGAGTATTCTGTCCTGGTTATACTGCGCAAACTGAAGTATGAGTGATTCTTTCAGGAAGCATTTGTTTTCTCCTGGAGATTTTGTGAGAAGACAGTTCATTTGAACAAGAATTAAATCCTTGGATGAAGACTACAGTAGGAATAACCACATTAACCACATTGTTTGAGCCAGTGGATATTCATTTATGTAGGGAAAGCAACATTTCTGGAGGTCACCTTATGCCAGGTATACATTGGGATTGGGTTTCTTATGAGATTGTTAATTGAACTAGTTGTATCTCTAGTTAACATCTGATCCCCCAAAAAAGGCATGATTTATAAAAACCAATTATGTTTGCTGATTTAATTTGGGTATTATTTTTTCTTAAGCTATAGGAAGGGCTGTTCTGTCCCTGTTTCTCGGGAGTAGGGTATAATGGACCACAAGGTTAACTCTTCAAATTTGCAGTGGCATCACTGAGGGTGAGGAGGGAAAAAGAAAAATCATGCATATACAAGTGTATCTGCATTAAGTGCAAATGACAGAGAAAAAGAAAGAATAGTCAGGAACAATGCTTTGAGAGACAAGGAGCCTAAGGATTCTCTAGGGATTCACTAGGGTGAACCCCCTCAAATACATACATACTATTAAACTACTACATAATGAATTTAAGAAGAAAGTGGCTAAGAATAAAAGGAGTTCAGCCTTATGGTTCAACCAGTTGTATGACCTTACGAAAGTTAATTGGCCTCTTTGAGCTAGTTTCCTTACTTAGGAAATAAAAGGGTTTGGCTGGAAGATTTTTCTTTTTCTTTTTGGTGATGTCTTTCTGCAGCTTGAAAATGCAATTATTCTAGGAATTTATACAAGTTACACATCAGTGAAACATCATAATGGTTTCTAAGCAGTGCCTTCTAAATTCATATATTTATCCATTCAACAAATATTGAATGCGGGCCTACTAGCATTTTAACTCTTCAACAAAGTGATGAAAGGTCTTCAGCTGTGCTTGGAACCACTTGGCTTCTCCATATTTCCAAGCTCAATCAAAAGCCAGGCCACAGCAGGCTGAGGACAGATTCCGTCATAGGAGGGAGGTAGGGTAGTCTAAGGATTTAATGCTAAGCCTACTCAAGGCCACAGATATCCTTCAGACAAAAGCAGAGTCTAGAAAAGTCTGGTGGGTACAGAGGAAATACAGAAGAAGATAAAGTGGACAACCAGTCATTTAGATCACACCCAAATGATGATATTAGCATATCCTGTTTTTACCAATACGAAAAGCAAACAAACAAAAAACACGAGAATCTCATGTGTATCCAACTCATAATTGGGTTCAGTGTGTCAGAGATAAAGGGAGGAGATAAAGGGGGGAAACCCCAATTACAAGACATAAAAAATAACAGAGAACTATATGGGAGGAATACCAAGAAAATAAATGGGAAAATATGACATGAACTGTTTAACCAAAGAAAGAAAGAAGAGAAGCCAGCTGGTCTTGAATTCTTTCTCACTGATTTTTAAGACAGCAGCTTCTCACAGCCTGCTGTCTTACATTTTCTTCCTTCTCTAATTTTACCCCTTCAGACATTATTACCAAAATGGACTAATCATTTGTAGACTGCATGAGTTACAGGAAATGCCAACTAATAGAAAAATAAATAAATGTGTAAGGAGTTATCCAAATTGTCACCTTGATGATAGACAAACAGGCAATACAATTTTGGTTTTCTTACAGACAAGATCTTTATTATGGGAAAACGTATAGATTATTTCAAGTCCCTTAATTTATTTACTCTATTTTTTTTTTTAGTAAATATACTGTAAGAATTACTCATGTAGAGAAAATCCACAAAAGGCTTTGTCTTTTAGATTTACGGGAAAGTTGGAGAGTTTAAATATACCTTATGCCTTGTTTCCACTAATAGTCATATCTTACATTGGGGGGTGTGCTTGTTGTAGTAATGGAACCAATATAGAGAGAATATTATTATTATTATTACTACTACTACTATTATTTTGTGGGTCATAGGGCTTGAACTAGGCCTGGGCACTGGCCCTGAGCTCTTCACCTCAAGGCTACTGCCCTACCTACCCCTGGGCCTGGGCGTTGTCCCTGAGCTCTTCATCTCCAGGCTAATACCCTAGCCTTGAGTCAAGCCCCACTTCCGTTTTCTAGAGGTTAATTGAGATAAGAGTCTCAGGTCCTTTGTGCTGGACTGGCTTTGAACCTTGATCCTCAGATCTCAGCCTCATTTCTTACAGGAATGAGCCACCATGCCTGGCTTTAGAGAGATTATTTTTAACTAAAGCCTTTATCCAGATTTTCTTTTGTCATGTCTTCTTTCTGTCTCAGCATCCCATCCAGCACCCAACTTCATTAGTTGCCCTATCTCCATAGTATTTTCTAGGTTGTAATAGGTTCTCAGACCTCTCATGGTTTGGATAATTTGACAGTTTTGAGGGTTACTGGCTCAATGTGTTTATAGGTTATCCCCTTAATTAGAATAGGCTTGATATTAATCTAATAAGTAGCCTATCCAAGCCTAATTGTGTATTGATTTTCTTAGTAGTGTCTTGAACTAAGCAGAAGTTATTTTTAACAAAGTTTACCTTATAGTTTTTTTGTTTCAAGAATAATATATTTTATGGAAGTGGTGCTGTGGCTCAAGTGGTAGAGTTCTAGCCTTGAAAAAAGTCCAAGGACAGTGCTCAGGCCCTGAGTTCAAGCCCCACTACTGGCAAAAAAAAAGAATAATATATTTTATGTATTATCCTTACCAAATCCAGACTCAGATGTCTTATAGTTTTGCATTATAGATGTAGGACCATGATTTATTCTGAATAAAATTTTGTGAGGGACATAAGGTCTGAGTTTATTTCCTTTTTCTGCATATAGATGTTTAATTTTTTCTTTGTTATTTATTGACATTTGTGTTTTTGTTCCTTTTTTCTTAGTTCATCTAAGGCATTTTATTAATTTGTCTTTCAAAGAACTTGTTTTTTTTTCTCTTTATACTGTTTTCCTATTTTAACATCCAAAGATTTTTGTTTTAATTTGTTTGTGTTTATTTTAAGCTTAAATTGCCCTTATTTGTCTATTTTCCTAAAATGGAAGCTTAGATTATTGACTTTCAGTCTTTCTCATTTTCTAATATGTTCATTCAATGCCATAAATTGGCCTATAGTCACTGCTTTTGCTGCATCCTACAAATTTTGAGGAGCTATATTTTCTCATTATTTTAGTTTAAAATGTATTTTGTCCTGACTGGAAGTCAGATACTTAAACTCTCAATATTTGTGGGTTTCCAGCTTGACTTATTGTAATATTTTGTAGTCTCAGAATATATGTTATGTAACAGCTATAATTTAGTGTGTTTGGGTGACTGTTCCACATGAGCTTAACAAGAAGGTGTATTTTATTGTGGACTTAGTATCTGTGCACTCCTTATTTATATGCTGAAATCGGAATTCTTAACTATTAAGAGAGAGAAGACTGTCTTCCCTCATGAATAAAATTAGTGTCCTTTGTAGATGCCTCATCCATTATCTTGTAAAGGCAATTGCAGTTATGTGAGTCAGGTATTGAGTACATTACTTTTTGAACAGTGTCATCCTCTCCCTCATTTTTCCATTTGTTCCCTCCTGGCCCTCCTTCCCTCAAGTTGTATAGTTCCTTTCCAACATAATGTTTAGTGTCAGTACTGAATGCATTCACCCTTTGTCCCACCATTTCTGTGCTTCCCCTTCCCTTCCCCAAATCAGATAAACTTATATACAAGACAAAGAGTACAGAGATAAAAAATAGCAACAGTAGAGAAAAAGCAGAGAAAATAAAGAACCACAGATAGTGTAATAAAAAACCCTTTATTTCTGCTTCTTGTAGTTCATTGCAATAATCACCATTTTCTATGATCGTATGCACATAGCTATTGAGCCCTTGTGATTCTCTCCTAAGAATGCCTTCCTTTGGATTCACTGTGTGAATATTTAGAGCCCTGTTTAATTTATCATGTCCCAGTGTAATTCTTGTCTTTTACTATCCATTGGGTTTATTTGTAGATTTATAGCTATATTCTAATTATTACAAATGAGGAAAACTATGCAACCTATGTTTCTTAGAGTCTGGCTTACTTCTTTTAATATATTTTCCCCTAAGTCTCTATTTCCTAACAAATGGGACAATATATATTTCTTTCAGATGAAAGCATAGAATTACAATGTGTATAGATACCATATTTTCTTGATCTATTCATGAGCTGAGGGGCATCTGGGTTGATTCCATATCTTAGCTATTGCAAACTAGGTTGCTATGAACATGGGCTGGTGGCTAAAGTGTGGCCTGGTTTGTGGTCAATCGGATAAATGTCCAGGAGTGGAATTTCTAGGTCACAGGGAAGCTCTATGTTTAGTCTTTTGAGGAACCTCCACACTGCTTTCCAGAGTGGATGGACAAGTCTACATTCCCACCAACAGTGTAGTAGTGTTCCCTTTTGGTCACATCCCTGCCAGCATCTGTTATTAGATTTCTTGATAATAGCCATTCTAACTGGAGTGAGATGGAATTTCAATGGTATCTTGATTTGTATTTCTCCCATAGCCAGAGATGTTGACCCCTCTTCATTTGCCTATTGGCCAGTCTTGCTTCTTTTTCTGAGTCTTTATAAAACCTATTTATTAGTTGTGTTGTTGTTTCTTTGAGAATTGTTAGAGAAAATTGAGGCTGAAATCAAGAAAGCAACTCTATTTGCACAATATCTAGGAATTAACCAAAGATGTGAAGGACCTCTATGATGAAAACTTTAAAAACCTGAGAAAGGAAATTAAAGCAGATTTAATTTCCATGCTTCTGTATGAGAGGGATTAGCATCACAAAAATGGCAATACTTCCCAAAGCTATTTACAAATTCAATACTCAATCAAAGTCCCAACAATATTCTTCAGTGATATAGAAGGAGCAATCCAAAACTTCACATAGAAGAATAAAATATCACTAATAGTAAAAACAATTCCTAGTGGGAAGAACAGTGCTAGAGATATATCAATACCAAACTTCAAACTCTATTGCAAAGCTATAGTAATAAGAAACAGTCTGGTACTAGCGTACTAATAGGCCTGAGGATCCATGGAATAAAAGACACAGAAATGAACCCATAGATCTAAATATAGCCACCTAATATTTGAAGGAGCCAAACGCAGGAAGGAAGACATCCTCTTCAACAAATGGTACTGGCAGAATTGGCTATGTTTGAGAAGAAAATTGAAGTTAGATCCTTCTATATCACCCTGTGCCAGAATCAACTCCAAAATGGATCAAAGACCTGTTATAGAAAAGTACTAGTACTAACTTTTATACCTTTTATACTCTACTGGTACTTGTATTTCTTTTCTTTTTTTTTGGTCAGTCATGGCTCTTGAGCTCGGGGTCTAGGCGCTGTCCTTGAGCTAATGTTCTATCTACCACTTTGGCCTACAGCTCCCCTTCCAATTTTGGGGTAGAAGATTCTTATGGACTTTCCTGCCCTGGCTGTCTTCAAAACACAATCCTCAGATCTCAGTCTCCTGAGTAGCTTGGATTACAGGCTTGAGCAACGAGTAACTGGCTTGGTCTACTGGTATTTGAATAGCTGGAAAAAGTCAATGCCATTTCTCAGCCTGCTTCCCATGGTTGTAGGGAGAATAGCTCTCATGGCCCAGTGTCTCACAACTTCTCATTGTGCAGCCCTGATGCTGAAGGGAAGCCCCTGGAATATCAAGGGACACATTAACATGTAGAGGCTGCACCTGCCCATCTGCAGATAAAAGGTCACCAAAAAAGGCATTTGCAATGAGGAACAGCAAGTTGTGACCACTCTCCAGATCTGTACCTGTCAGAGAGGTTGATACCTGTGACAGGTACATTCTGATATCCACATCCTGTGCAAAGTCAGATATGCTCAAAACAGCATGGCAGCCAAATGTCAAGTGCATCCCCTCCAAGCATGGAGACACTCAGAAAGCCCTGGTGAAAAAGTCTCTTGGAATCACCTCTTGATATGTACACCATGCAAGAGAGCCAGACCCAGAGGGTCTTCTGTAAAGCCTTGTCAGACAGCAGGCTGAAGGAGTCAAGCATGGAAAAGCTCCTTGTCCCGGGTACTCTGCTCTCCTTCCCTCCCCACCCCCTCAACCCCTGTTCCACACAGACTGAAACTGTGTTGGATGGATGGCAACTCTGTCTTTGTGCCCTTGCTGTTCTTGGTGGTGTGTGGTGATTTGAGAATGAGGAAGATGGGCGATATCAGGAGAGAAAAAGAAGCATTCCTGCAGAATTGGAAATCTTCTGACTAACCAGAGTGTTGCTTTGATTTCAGGAATGTTCACAGGGAGAGAACACTGAGAACAGATGGGAATTCTTAAGAGTTCTTTAAACCAATGAAAAGTTTTCGGTGGGTACTTAGAATTGCTTCAGGTAGAAACCTGAGATAAACTTCCGTTTTGCAGGATCAGAACTGCTTATTCACCCAAGTAGATGGGAGTCTGATCCTTTCAGAAAGTCCTTCAACCCTGCAACAAACAGCTATAGGACTGGCATCTAACTTCCAGAGCACAGCTATTTCTCTTTCGAGGCAGGCTTTGCAAGTATTATGCACGTTCTTGTGTGACTTTTCTTGTGACCAAGAGCAGATACAAGATGTCCCCGAGAGAATATGGTCTGAGAATTTGGAAATGGACACTTTGCTCTCTTAGTAGAAAGTCCAGGAAAGTGCTTGGACAGCACAGTTGCAACCTCCTACAGAACCACTTTGTTCTATAGGATGAAGGTTTAGTCTATTTTATTATAAGGATGTCAGACATAGTTCCATCATGTTATCTGGTGATTTTGTAAAATTTGAGGATATAGTATGTTTGGTAAGTACAGTTAGTCTTCCTCCCTGTTGCCTTTTCCCTTCCCTTCCCTTCCCTTCTCTTCCCTTCCCTTCCCTTCCCTTCTCTTCCCTTCCCTTCCCTTCCCTTCTCTTCCCTTCCCTCCTTTCTTCCTTCCTCTTTTGCTTTTGCTTTTGGTTTTGGCATTTGCTTCTTTGTCTTTTTTCTTTTAGGTCAGTGCTAAAAATTTTGGTACCACAACAGAGTAGTGACCTCTCAAAGTGAAAGCTATTTCTTTTTAGGGCATCGTGTGTGTGTGTGTGTGTGTGTGTGTGTGTGTGTGTGTGTGTGTGTGTGTGTGTGTGTGTGTTTGCATTCATGTGCTCACATGTGTGTATGTGTGCCATTTCTGACTGCTTTTTGTACCCTTGTAGAATCTGACAGAACAGCTGTCCTTTCTGGAGAAAAGAACACAAGTAAAAAAGTTCTTAACCCAAACTCTAAGGCTGAACATCAGCTTCTGAGAAGCAGATCATAAACTTTGTTAAACTCAAGGCAAAGGCCAAAGAGCCTGATTTATGATGACATGAAAGGTTAGACTTGACAAGGGTCTGACCCACTGACTTGGAAACACTAATTTTTCTGTTAAGTGGTAGAAGGGGCATAGAATTTGGTTTTGGACATAGAACTGCCAGGTTTCTAGAGCTGCATCACTCCCTGTACAAGCATGCACCACTACAGCTGGGTCTGACACTTATGTGAATGTCCATAGGCTGCTGATTTTTACCGTGTCCTCCGCTTCCTCATCAGTAAAGTAAGGTCGCAAGTACATGGATGTTATTTGCATCCAATCACAGTGTGTCTCTAGAAACTAACATTTTGGTCCCTTACTGCCATCTTTTTGGTGAGAGTGGGATAATTGTATTGTCACTGCTCTGGTTTTTCAGACCTCTAAGAAGACAGGGATATATACACCTTCACTTAAACCAATCCTGGCACCCTGGGGACTTGTCTGGAAATTCAGCTCAGGTTCGAGCCTGTTTAAGGGGCTTTCCCTTTCATCTTCAGGGGCCAAATGCCAGTGGCTGCTTTAATGAAACCAAATCCTTCCTCATTTTGTATGATTTGGGGATTTGCTTCCCCAGCCGGGGCAGCAATCGGATACATTCTATTTTCTTTATTTTCCTAGGGACCCTAGAATGCTTTGTGATTCTAAAACTGCTGGGCGAGACAAAATAAACTCCTCCAGTCCAGCCTTTTTCTCTGAATGTATTGGAGAATGGTCTGACTTTATAGAACCATCACCCAGCTTTCTGGCTCTAGTGTGGTAAGAACAGACCCAAGGACATGTATTAGTTATGCATTTGAAGAGGACCTGCCACATAGCCTGGACATTCGGATTGTCTCTGTAGCCACGTGTGACTCGAGCCAGACACAGGTGAAATCATGGACCCGAATCCCCAAGCAAACAAAAATAGTATTTTTTTTGTTTATTTCCAAGGGGTTATGTGTCCTGTTTTTATTCCTGATTTATAAATTATAGCCTCTTCTCAGAAACCTTATTGCCTTTACTGAAATTCAGTACTTTTCTGTGGCATTACTTTGCAAGTAGATGGTTTATAATAAGGACACATAGGGGTGTGGATACTGCCTGACTTTGGAGGTTTCTGGTCAGCGTCCCGTGGCTTTATAGGAGTAGTTCATGGTCTAGTATCTCGCCTCCTCACCCTTCTCCTCCTTATTGATTTTAGTCAAAAGTAATTTGGATCCTATTTTTTTTCCTCTGGACAGCAGAGCACCTTAGTCTATGTCCATGTTGGTTTGTCTAAATGAATGAATGACCCAAGGATAAACTGTTTGCAGGGAAGATGGGCATAAAAGTTGATTTGTCCGAGAGCTTACAAACTGAATAAAACTCCGAAAAAATACTTTGTTTTCCATGTTCTCTAAAAAGGAGTACAAAAATCTTAAAGGAAGAGGTAGATACGCAAAAGTCCCATTCTAAGGACAGAGTCTCTGTCCTACCTGGTCCCTCCTCATACATACCAAAGCAGTCAATCCTGTTCTCCTGGGTTTTGCCGTGGTCACGTTCCTCCCCGCAAACACTCCTCTCCAGCTATTCTGCACACCCAATGCTTGGCTAGCCTTCTGAAATTCTGCTTTAATTCTACTCTTTCTTAGCCCTTTCTTTACAGCGCCCACTGTTTTAGAAAGCCAGTTATATCTCTGTTGCTCCTTTTCAGTCAGAGTGGACTTCCTTGCTTATCTCCAATTCTATGTTTTCTCTGAACGATCTATTTTTCTCACCGGAAGCTCAAAAATGCACAAAGCTATTTGAGCCACATACCCAGCCCTTTGCTTTAGTTTATTTTAGATAGGGTTTCATGGCTTTGCCTGGCTTTGGTCTTGGACCTTATTCTTCGGTCTCTGCCTCCTGAGCAGCTAGAATGACAGGCATGCATAACAATGCTCAGTATGCCTTCTCTTTGGAATGATTTTATTTCTTAACATCCATGACACCACATCATCAGCCTCCTGGATTTTATGCCAATTGTTTTCTGCTTCTTCCTAAAACCCTCTCTGGCTTTTCCTTCTTGGATGTTGTGTTAGTCAGGGTTCCTTAGAGCTAGAACTATTTCTTTCTTTTCTTCTTTTCTTTTTTTTTTGGTGGTACTGAAATTTGAAGTTAGGGCATATGCTTGCTAGACAGTTGCTTTACCAGTTAAGTCATGCCTTCATTCCTTTTGTCTTTTAATTGATTTATATACAATCTCAAGTGTTTGCGAAGACATCTTAAGCTAGTCTCCCTTTTTATCCTTCTCCTCCCACTTCCTTGGCCTGCTTGCTGCACCCTTGATCAATTGTGCTCTGCACGGAGGCCTTTGTGCTTGCTGTATCCTCAGGGACTGCTTTTCTAGACTTGTGTACATCTACTTCCTTCTATTATTTTGCATTTCATTGACTACTTCTAAGAAGGGAGGTCATTTTTCATAACACACACACACACACACACACACACACACATCACTATCAATACTGAGGGCTGTCCCTTAGCCTTCTTTGTTTCAGGCTAGCACTCTACCACTTCTGACATTTTGCTGGTTAGTTAGAGATACATATCTCAGGAACTTGAACTTTACTGCCCAGACTGACTTCAAACTGCAATCCTCAGTTGTCATTTTCCTAAGTAGCTAGGAGTAGAGGCATGAGCCACTAGTGCCCAGCTCTCTTTTGAAAAAAAAAATTGTTAAATCATAGTACGATTGGCTCCCCAGTGTTTTTGGCTTTTTTGCTGTTGATTTGTTCATGGTTCTTCACCACCACTGGAGAGTGGGTCCTTGGAGGAAAGAGACCTTCTTGATGCGGCTTACCATGACATGCCCATTCCCTGACACATAGAGGGGTCTTAATATGCAGTTTTGAATGACTGCATGTTGACTACCTTGTACTATGTACTTTTTGGACTTCCAAGCCACATTTGAGGCTTAGAATGAGATAAGTGATTGCCCTCTAAGAGCTAAGGTCTTGAAATGAATCAGGAGAAAAATGTACACTGATTTCCTAGCTAACACTTGACCACACAGAGCCACATGTAACACACCGGAAGCAAGAAGGCTTCGTTGTGCCAGAAGATGAGACAGAACCAGGAACTTTAGTAAAGAGGCCAGGAACTTTAGTAAAGGAAAGTCCTTGAGGCAAATGTTCTCCTTTATTTTGCAAGTATTCACCAAGAGGCTTTTCCACTGGACAGAGTCTGCCAGTGTCATTGGAAAAACATTCTACTTGAAGAACAAAGCAGTCAGTGAGAGGTGATTAATATGCAATTACTCCACTTCCACTCTTGGTGTCCACTTGAACTCTGTAACTTCAAAATTATATTTGGCCTCCCTGTTGGCTTAGCTACATGAGTAAGATGTGCTGGCCATTCGCACTGTAAACATCCCATTTCTGTGACAGTCATCTTTTCAGTGTGAATTACTATAAATCCATTCTCTTTGGTACTTCAGCTTGGTGAGCTTGGTATAATATATGTCCTCCTTTGAGTGACAGATTTGTCAGTTGAGTGTTGACAAAATCTGGCTTCTGAGCCTTGGCTAAGGAGCCTCTGGAACATTCACTATGAAATGAAGGCCCCCATGGAAATCTCTTGGGAAAGAGATGAATAATCTTTCTCTCGGGAGGACTGCATCTTTCTGTTTTAGAAAAATCTGTTGGCTATCTTCTAATATCAGTCATTCATGAAACACACTTGAAGCCTACTATGTGCTAAGTTCTTAGATATAGCTAGCAGTAAGCTGAGATATCTATTATCTTGGAACAAGATAAGGAAGAATCTGCATAAATGAAGAAGTTGGCGAACAAGATAATGGCAGGATGGTGATAAATATTATGGGAAAATAAACCAGGCGATGTGACAGGGATCAAGTGCAGGACATTAATTTTTGGAGCCAAGGAAGGCCTCTCGGAGGAGGTGACTTTGGCAGAACCTTGAAAGAAAACCATGGGCCAAGAGCCATGGGAGATTCATCAAGAAGAGTTTTATTTCTCCTTAACTGGAATGACAAATTTTGGTTGAAGATTAGGTGGAAGGGATGACAGGTATCATTCCCATAGTGCATGGCATCTGAAACTAGATTTGAAATGGCACCTGTTATGGACTGAATTGTACCTTGCTATGCTAATGTACAAATCCTGGCACCTTTGAGGTGACTGCATTTGGAACTGGAGTCTTTAAAGAGTTAAAGTGATGTTGTTAGGGTGGATCCTAATCCAGTGGACTAGTGTCTCCAGAAGAAAAGATCCGAATGATCCGAATGCAACTGCACCCGAAGGATGACCAGGTAGCCATTCATGCAGAAGATGGCCATCTAGGAGAGGAGTTGTGGAAGAAGTCAACCTTATCAATGTTTTGTTCATGGTCATCTACCACCCAGAACGGGGAAGAAATAGATTTCTCTTGTTCAAGTCAACACTGTCTAAAGAGGAGAATATTTGAAATGGAGACAGACTCAGAATCCAAATCAAATGGCCAGCCAGATTTATTCCCCCATTGAGCTGTGACACTGACTTCGTCATTGCAGCCTTCCTTTCTCCATGAGATCGTGATCTCTGTCCCTGTTGACATGGAACATTTCCTCACCATCATCCTTGCTAAGATTTGAACCACCAAACTTCCCATTATAAATGAGTCAAATTATAGGCAAGTGTTGTCACTTGCATGCCCAGACTGTTGGTATATAATTATCTGTGAGTTACTATAATGATGATGATGAGAGGAGATGCTTAAGGGCCTTTGGAATTTAAGGACTATAAAATATAACTATCTACCACTATTATTATCACCATCAGTACTATAAGCAGGTATGGATACCTAGAATAAAAAATATTTTGCACTGGTGTTATAATAAATGATCATAAAAGTATATAGAAATTTTAATTTTTCTCACTTTAGAAAACATAATGATCAATCATTATTATGATACAGCATCTTAAAAATTCTTCTCGAGACCTGCATGGAGGGATGTCCTGATTCTTCTGCATTGTACAAGTTCTCACTGGCTCCTCCTAAATGACTGTGGACTGAGCCTTTGTCCCTTTATTATGGAGACGAGGCACTGGAGACATGTGTTTTGGAAAAAGGAAATCACCTATAAAATATAATCCATCTACAATAGAACACCTCCTGACAATGAACTAGTGCCAGAAGACATGGAGCTTGTACTATTCATGCCATACCTGGAGAGCATGCTGTATGAATAAGAGAATTTTATTACTTAGAAAATGTAGTAAAATTCAAAGCCAATTTGAAGGGTGTGTGCAACAGGTGGGGTCCATGTTTTAAGTGGTCATGAAACCAGTTAGAAGCTGTCTCCACAAGACTAAATGGATGACCTAAAACAATGAGTAGTTTTTCTTTCTTTCCCTTCATCTCTTCTTTCCTTTCTACATTGTTCTTTTTCCTGTCTTTGATTTGAATTAATTTGCAAGGGTTTTACAGATACTAAGAAGAAAATCTCCCCATAAGCATCATTAAGTCTGGCTTTCCTGCCCGAGTGGGGAAACTGAGGAAAATGAGCTGCATGAAATAAATTTGTCCTTTCCTCCTCCATCCTTGTTCTCTTTAGCTCTACTGAGTTTTGCTCACCAAGCAAAGAAGGACTAGATTGCTTTCACTATATAACTTGATTTCAGTGAAGAAGGTGAACCATTAAGAGACCAGTTCAGTTATAAAATGCTCTAGAGCTACAAAGGTAGTATAGCTGGAAACAAGCTATATGTTCAAGTTGTCAGAGAAAGGAAACAGCAAAAACTCTTGATTCAGTGAGGGTGCCAAAGAATCTATTTGCTACCAAGTTTGTATAAAAGCATCCTTCACTTCTTTGTCTCCAGAATTCTCCTCTCCGTAAGTGTAACATGTACATCATAGCAATACAACCAACAATCTACAAAAACTAGCATGCACTCTCATCCTCATAATATTTACTCAAACCAAACCTGAAAAACAGCTGAAACCCAAGCATGGAAACAAAGCAGATTAACTGGATGAAAGAACACATTTCCAACCGGGCATTTACAATCATAGAGATTTGATAGAATTTCAGTGCTCTCCCTCGTGACAAACCTGAGAACACAGACATACAGGGTTTAGCTTCTGAATATGTGTGAGTGCTCTATCTCCCTCTTACCTCTGCCTCTGGTCTTGAAGGCTCTCCATCAGCTGGCCCCACCCTCCTTCCCTAGCCTAATTTCTCCCCACTCCCTAATGTGCCCCTGCAGCTTGAATCAGGCAGGTGCTTGCTCCCTGAGTCTTCCTCGTGCTTTGCCATTCCCTTCTCTGTGCTGTGGTTAATCTTATTTGCTTCCTGAAATGAGCTGAGTCCTGGCCTCCCTGTTCCTGCCTCCTTTAACCACAATTGCTGCTTCAAATGTAGTCCTCTTATGTACAAATACCACACTAAACGCGTCAACAGAGGAGGAACCCAGGGCAGTTGCCTTCCAGTATTTTATCAGGGTTTAGGAAGGAGTAGAACTCTTGGTGTAACTCTTGCTCCCAGAGAACCAGACAAAGGCTCGCTTAGAACATCTCACCCTGCTAGGAGACTCTCCTCCAATGAAGAAGGTGTGTTTTTCCTTGACTTTGTCTTCCCTCAGAGAAGGTCTACCCCAGCAGCTCCTGTCCTACTTGCTCAATAGAAATCCCCATACATCTTTTTACTTGCAGTGGACTCTGCCTTGGCACAGTTTAGATCTCCTAGCTACTGTGTGTGTAGGGGGCAGGGGTGTATGTGTGTAGATTTAAAGCATTTTCAGCAAGAATGAAGGAAAATATCCAGAGGGTGTTTAGCAGAATGACTCATTGCAGAGTGAATAGGGGAATCAACTCAGGCAGAAGAAGTACCTATTTACAGGCACAGAGTTATGGAATGGCTCGAGATGAAGCAACCTATACTTGGGGTTCAGCCTGATTTAAGAAATGAGAAAAACAGAAGGCAGAATGTTAGGCTGAAACTAGGCAATAGTTAGCCTTTTTTTTGGTTTTGTTTTTAGCTCATTGTGAAGTACCTGAGTTTTGTAGGTGAGATCCCTATGGCAAATAATCATTACATCGTGTTTTGGATGTCAAATGCTTGATTTTGTGCTGTCACTCAGCTTTTATTATACATCTATGTTTGTTCTGGGTGTAGGTTTCCTCTCCTAAATATATTCCTTCCAACATGGAAGTTTAATTGTTCAACGTAACAACCTGATAGCTAAATCTATGGAGGCAAAATAGACTTCATTTAAATTTACTAGGTTGTAGCTTGACTTTTCAAGAAATGGAAGAAGAGACTCTATTAATAATTCCTAAGTTTACAAAAGCACTCTAGGAAGAAATGGTCAAAACCAAATGATTGTGTGTGTTGATACTGAAACTTGAAATCAGGGTTGGGTGTGGTCCCTTAGCTTCTTTGCACAAGGCTGACATTCTGAGACCTAAGAAATAACTAGACTTCTGGCTTTTTGGTAGATAATGGGAGATAAGATTGTCATAGATTTTTCTGCTCAGGTTGGCTTCAGACCTTGATCCTTAGATCTCAGCCTCCTGAGTGATTAGGATTACACATGTGAGCCACCAGCACCTAGCAAAACAAAAATATTAGCCAGGAGTAGTGAAGCAGTGTAAAGGGATTTATCCTTCAACATGATATGATGAGGGATTCTCAGCTGCGTCTCCAGTGGGCTCCTGCAATAGACTTCTTTCTTATTTTATATCTGTATTTTTTTTTTATCAGTCATGGGATTTGAGCTCTGGGCCTGGGCACTGTCTCTGAGCTCTTTAGCTCAAGGCTACCACCCTGGGCTGTCTTTGAACCATGATCCCTAAATCTCAGCCTTTGTGTAGCTAGGATTGCAGGTGTGAGCCACAAGCACCCTGCTAGACTTATTTCTATGTCTCAGACTGTAAACAAGGAGATAGGCAATTGAGTTGAACTATTTCAGTAAAACTTTTCGGTATGTTCTCTTATCATTAACAATGCTGTTCTTGAGGATTAGAGACAAGAGCTTCTTTTAAGACATTGATGAGAACCAATGCAATGTTCTACACATAATGGGTCTTCAGATATCTGAGAGGTAGATGATGGGACAAAGAAATTGAAAGACTGGAAGGCACAAGAACTTTGAAGTCAATGAAGCAAGTCAGGAAGCCCAAATAGGAAGCATTTTGCTTCCTACTGGCTATGTGATCTTGGAGAAACTAATTAACCCCTCTCAGTGTGTCTAACTGTGAGATGGACAGCCTATGAACCTGATGGGAAAATTGTAACTGGCTTGTCTATGGCAATGTTGGTTACATAGTAAGCATAGGACTGCTTGAAAATCACCCACACAGAAGGCAGCAGAAAAGGCACTGTGAGCCATAGAAATGAGACCTGCAACCCCTCATCCCCTTTCCCAGAGACTCTACCTGGGTCTTAGAACAGACTACAAATGATTTTGACATCTTCAGTCTTCATTCTTGTTTCCATGTGTTGTCCTGAGACATTGCTTCATCTACCTTTCCAGTCAGCACTGAACAATCCTAGCAGACTCCTTCCCAAAAGACTTCCCTGCATCCAAACTCGCGAATCTTTTAACTCCCAGCGTCCATTAGACCCATTTCTATCTTAGGAAAGCCCATCTGGAAGAGGGGAAAAGCACACCGCCCACACACCATCCCGCTCAGTTATGCCTGGAGGAAATATTTGTTCATGGTTTACTCAGGTAGCACAGTTGTTTCTGTGGTTGTCTTTGAAAAACAGTACCAACGAGCTCTACTTGGTGAAGCCACATTTGTGGGTGGCCTCATAGGATCCACCGTGGAGTCATTTTCTTGATGGCCCTTTATGAGTAATAGGATGTGAAACTTCTGTCCAGAATTCTGACTGCATGTAGACATCCACATGTCAATGGAACTGAAGTATAGCATTTTACTGCAGTAAATTGTAGCTGAGTTTTGGAGTCTGGAATATAGGACTCAGAACTTTTTTTTTTTAATCCTTGCTAGAACTCACTCCATGCTAGCTCTTTCTGCTCTCCGTCCTGGCTCTGTACTGTTGAGAGACAGCAGCTCCAACTGTCCCAGAGTGTCTGTCTTTACTAAATACCCAAGGCAAGCTAATTCAGACTGGATAGTTCTGGATTTGAAGGTTCTTCCTGCTCAAGGTGATTGTAGTCCTCTCCATTTCATTTCCATATATAGTTGTCATTTCTCCATGATATTCAAAGTGGTTGCTGGTGGTGATATAAAGATAAGAACTTGATAGAAGGTTCTAACATTATTGTCTAAGAATCTGACAGGAGGAAATGGTCCTTTGAAAATAATTTCACAATTACGTTTGATAAAAATTATGTGTGTTAGAATACTTCACAAGAAAAAGGCTGTAATTTTTCCCAAAGGACTTTTAGATGACCCAGGGAAAAGATAGATGACACGACAACAAAATCTGAAGGTGGAACCCCGGGAGCCCTGAGGCCGAGGCCGGGTACTTCCCTCACCCTGTGTGGGTGAACTGGGCATGCAGTCAAGCCCAGTATTTCCCCATTATGAACTGAGCTCGTAAAAGCCAGTGCCTGCCTGCCTGTTCCCTCACTGCGCAGGTGGAGAGAGTTTCCTGAGGACACAGTCACCTCCACAGGCAAGGAGGCATCTGTTGCCACAACACCCTTATTAACTCTTCCAGCTCATGTAGTGTTATGGGTTCCAGACCACACAGAGCCACCAGGCCATAGCAGTGTACCAGTGCTCCCAGCACCTACTTGGGAAGGCTATGCAGCCTTCCAAGGCTTTGGTGATCTGATCTTGAGCTAGAGAGTAGCCATGGAGATGGAAAACTGGCTGTGCCCCATGACAGTTATATTAATAATTAATGGAAGTATTTATTGAGTATTTATGGTGCATCTAGACTTTGACTAGCTCTTAAACAGAGTCTTTTGGAGTTATAGATTTCTATGGATAAATTATCGTGTGTGTGTGTGTGTGTGTGTGTGTGTGTGTGCGTGCATGCATGTGTGCATGTTCACATGGGTGCCAGTATGTGCCAGTACTTGATCATGGACTTAGGGCTTTTTCTCTTGCCTTTTTGCTCAGAATGGTGCACTACCATTTGATCCTCACCTCCTTTTCCTGCATTTTGGTGGTTAATGGGAGATAAGTCCCAAGAACTCATCTCCATCATCAATGGACTGGCTTCGTATCTCAATCTTTACATCTCAGCCTCCCGAGTAGGTGGGTTTACAGGTGTGAGACACTAGGGCCTGGCTGACAAGATATCTTTTCTAATGTGTCAGGTCTGACAGAGAAATGTTCAGCCTGAGGGACAGGGTGGTAGTTCAGTCCATTGTTTCAGCCCTTAAGGGGATACTGCATGAGAATTGTAGAGGTTCCAGATCCTGTGCTATAGATGGTCCTGACACAGTGAATGTCCCTACTCTGGGTCCCTGAACCCCTGTTCTCTAGGGATCTGGTCTACACAGAACCACAGACCTCTTGGGCAGGAGTAAATGGCCCTAGATTGCTCTGCCTCTTGAGGGGTCCCCGTGTGGTTGATAACTGCAGGGATAGAGTGCTCATGTCAGGACTTGACCTGTTTGGACTTGTTTACTTTCTTCATCTTCTCATACAGATGTTAGGAGGTGGGCATTTCTGTTTTCTTTTTTTGCTTTTTTGAGACAGGTTTTACTCTATAGCCCAGTTTAGTCTTAAAACTGGGATCCTTCTGTATCTGCCTCTTGATGCTGAGATTACAAACGTGTGTAACCATGTCCAACTTTCTTTTTCTTTCTTTATTTTTTTATTAAACAATTTTTATTGTGATTAATAGAAGGGTTATATTATATTCACCAGATAGGAGATGCATAACTTCACAAACATTGATACCCTTTCTCATGACATGGTCCCCATTTCCCTCCCACCCTCCCCTGCTTATCTTGACTTTCCCCCCTTCCCTATTCATTTCAATTTTATTTTTAGTAGATGAGGAAACAGGATGCTAAAGAGGCTGCACAATTTATTGAAGGCCATGATTGCTAAGGGTTGAGGATCAGACCTGTGTACTCTGGCTCAAGTGTGTGTTTTAGGGACAAGTACCAGGCTCTGTAGACAACACACCTCCACTCTTTGATCTGCATTTTTCCCTCCTGCATTCCAGATGCCCTAGAGGGATCCAGTCTGCTCTCAAGACTTATTCTAGCTTCCAAGTGAATGTGCTGAGGGGCCCTAACCAGCTCCTGCCTCAATGGCATCAAGGGAGCTAGAGTATAGTCCCTACTCTTCTCTAAAGGAAATTTCTCACAAAATTTTTCTTTCTCTTTAGTCTTTCTTTCTCCCAGTACTTGGATTTGAGCCTTGCATTTAATAGTCAGATGATTTACTACTTGAGCCACACACCTCGCTTCTCTAGCCTTTTATATTCTCCAAATGAGTAAGAGGTCCAAGGGCCATAAAACTAGTTATAGTTCATTTCCTTTGGAAATTCTTCAATGCCTTACTTTCAATTTCTATACTTGTGTCCCATTCAAACTAAAATATTTATAATATGGCTATATTTATATGAACATATTAGGATATTAAGTACATTAAATCTATAAATATACTATTAACACATTCACATTATACATATATAGATTATAATTTATTTTATGTAATTGTAACATAAGCACACATAATACTTAAATACATTCATATTACATATGCATTTATAATATAAATATATAATATACATGCACAGTCATGTGTAGGAATATATGTAGGTATGTATGTGTATATGTATATACTCAGCTATATATGTATGTGCATACATGCATGTACATTTGTGTGTCTATATATCATGACTGTGATATATTTAGCTAAGCATATACATTGTAAACCAGCACGTATATAACTATGATTGGCATTAAGCACATTTCTAGTATGGGCTAGAAATGTGGCTGAATGGTAGAGTGCTTATGAGCATGGTGAGGTCCTGGGTTTGATTCCTTGGTACTTCATAAACTAAATAAAATTAATTAAAACTAGAAAAGCTAGTGTTTTGTCTTTTTCCTGTCATCCATTATCTTTAGATCATTCTCTTGTTTGCTTCACACAAGTCATAATAACCATGTACTTTTATCTGCTTCTCAGATCTGACCCTCATGACTCTTTGCCATGTACTGTTTTATTGTGAGACTCTGGTCCTTGCTCTTTAGAGAGGTTGTAAGTGCTTTGGGTTATTTCTCTAGCTCTCCACTGCTGACCCATACTAGAAGGGGCCTCATGAGTATATATCTTGACACATATGTCCGTGCTTATTTATGTTCTTTGCAACTTCTGTCCTGGGTCCACCTTGAAAGCTGGCGATGTGCAGGTCAATGGTATAGTCTGGCATCAGGAGACGAGGGGTGCTAAACACAGACCCAAGGCTCTTTGCACAGGATGTTTTGGGGTCCTCAGTGGCAAGGGATGTTGGTGATGCTAGTAAGGGAGAGAATAAGCCAGTGGTGGTCCAGAGCCAGGTAGTCAAGCTTGGATCCTAGTGTTGTGATCTCTTGTCCCGTGGGAGGGCAGCACTGATTGCTGCTGTCCTCCTTGTATTCCTGCAGCTCTCCTCACATCTTTGTGCTGCTCAAGGTGGCTTCCCACAGTGATGTTACCTCTGTTAGTTTTACACCACTGTAGCCACTGCACGTGGAAGTAGAGGGACAGCTTTTGATGGGTGGGAAGATTTAGATAAGCACACCACTTATGGGAAGAGGTGATGCAGTAAGAGAGGCAGAAAATCAAGTGGAGATGACAAGAGATTTTTCATATGTTGAAGCTTTACTATTTCTTTTTTTCTTTTTTTTTTTTTTGAGTTGTTCCATGAAGTAAGTTGAGTTCATGGAAAATTGAACAGCCCTAGGACAACGTTGGAAAATCTTGTGTTGGACTTACCATGCCTTCCACTTCTAACAAACTTTATTCTAGACAGTTCATTTGACATTAACCCCCCTATTTCACAGCAACCGAGCTCTGGATTTATTTATTTATTGTTGTACCCTACATTTCTCATAAGGCTTAAAAGACTTAAGGTGAGAGGTCAATGATATTTAAAATGATATAGAGGTACAGAGTTCTTAGTACTCTTTTAGTCAGTGTTGTTGGCTAGAGCTGGCCTAGGTTGTGCTATTTAGTGTCTTCTTATATCATCTTCTATGAAATGTGTCATGATGCATCCCATCTCTGTGTGCCTTGGTTGCTCATTGTTCTCTTCACTCTCTGTCTCGAGTGTTCTTCCTCATCTGAATTCCACTCAAGAGGAGATGGTTCATGAGTTATTATTTATTTAGTGAATAAACGTATTTACAGAATGGTATTAGTAGGAAGGTCAAGGTCGACAGGATTTTCTCCTTTGTCACTCCCCTAAGTATGAAAAGAATGATGCCTTAAGGATGATTTTGAAAGGACTAGAGTAGCAAGTGTCACTGTGTGTCTGGGGCCGCATTAATTACCAACGACTAGGCCCATGGTCCCTGTCTCTCTGTGGGGGCTCTCTTTAGTCACAAGCTTTGAAGTGGGGAAAGGTGCTTGTCCTCATTGCTGTGTTGATTATTACCAGTGCTGAGCAGTGCTGGTGACTCAGTTTTAAATGTAGATAAACACCTGTTGGTTTTCAAGTGCATTTCATGGAAGTGACACTGCTAGTAGACCACATTGGATATAATGGGCATTTCTTTCATTTGTTTTGATTCATTATTTATATCGGAAAGGTGATGTATAGAGGGGTTGCTGTTATTGAGTATATTTACATCCCTTCCCTCATTTTCTCCCAGTCTTCCCCTCCCAACCCCTTTCTCTCCTCTTTTCTTGCCCCACCCCCCCAAGTTATATAGCTCGTTTCCAACAAAGTATCTAGTAAGTACCACACTTTTTCCTAGTGTGAACTTCTTAAAATCATAAGCTACATCAATTCTTTTTTTTTACCCAGTCCTGGGGCATGAACTCAGGGCCTGAGCATTGTCCTTGGGCTTTCCTCAAGAGTAGAGCTCTACCACTTGAGCCACAGCACCACTTCTGGCTTTTTTCTATGTATGTGGTACCGAGGATCAAACCCGGGTCTTTGTGCATTCTAGGCAAGCACTGTATCTCTAGGTCATACTACCAGCTCTCAAAGTATTTTTTGAAAAATAATATAGTCAACTTATTTATATTTTTAAATAGAGATGTTTTCCATATTCCAAAAGAAACTATGTCTTCTCTAGTATTCTGGTTTACTTTCACAGAATACACTGTATTCTCTCTTCTTTACCCACACACATATAAAGACACACATAATTTTAGTGTTCAAACAAAAAATGTACTAATCTAACTGCATTTAAAAAAATACTACCAGGGTTTGAACTCACAGCCCCCCTCTTGCTAGATTTCTGAACAACCTCTTCAGCCTTGTTATTAGCTACTAATTTTTAGGACAGTGTCTCAGATTCCCGTCCATTCGAGTGCTGTGCCACCATCTACCTACTTTAGGCTTCCTGTCAGTTGCTGGAATCATGGGCACTCACTAGTCAGTCTCTCTTTCTTCTGTGGAAATGGAATCTCATGGATTTTTCTGCCTGGGCTTGTCTGGAAACATGATAAACTTTTCTGGCCTCGCACTACAATCCTCTTAATCTCACCCTCTCATGTAGCTAGGATTACAGGTATAGGCTTCTGGTGCCCTATTCAAATTATATTATGAATAAGACTTCAATTTTATTTCCAAAGTAGAAAATAGAGTTGAAGGAATGAATCTTATATTAGGTATAAGAACTGCTATTTTTTAAGCATGCAAATTTGTGTCGGTTAATAGGGAAATAGAAGAGAAAGGAAAGTAGGTTTTGGATTTAGAAGCATTGAGTTAAATCCTAGTTCATCCATGTGTTCTGGGGCCTTGAGTCAATTGCTTAACTTCCCAAGGCTTGTATTCTGCAACTGCAGTGGAACCAATCGGATCCCTGTGACTTAGTTGAAGCCATCATGTGATACAGATACCCTCATGTGAGTTAACCCATATCACTGTGGCAGGAGCCCCTCCTTTCAGCATCCAGGTTATCATTAGATTATCCTGGCAGGAGAGGGCATCTTCTACTTCACAAAACTACAAATAGTCAAACCTGTCCTTTCCTTTTCAAAAAGAAGAGGGATTGTTCTTCCCAAGAAAAAAAATGTATTATTCAATTTGTTTAAGAAGATCAAGAAAGTGAAGCAAATTACAAAGCACCAGGTTATTCCAGAGAAACCTACTGTATTTAAAGCTTTAGATAATTTCTCAGTATTCTTCTCAGTATTGTGTAGTTGAACTAAATAAACACCAAGAGCATTAAAAAGTCCTGGACGCTTGAATGGGGCTACAAGGATCTCAGCCATCATACCATAAACATGATTTAATTGAGATGTGTCTTTGCATTGTTTATTGACCCTACTCTTGATTGGTTTTCTAAAATACACAGATGTGGCTGCCCTGTGGGGCTTATGCCTCAGAGCTCAACTGTGAGATTAGTCTCAGAAGGATTCTCATTGCTTCCCCGTGATAGCTGCTACCACCCCTGGTCCCTGGAATTTCTTTCTATGATTCTGACCTCTTTATCTTCCTCCATCTTGGGATTCAAGGTCAGGAATCAGACATTGCTTAGAGTAGTTGGTTTAAGTCTATGAGTTTCTATGTGGACGGAGGCTTTTTTTCAAGGTCTGACTAGTAGTCACTTTGAGGATGAGAGGGAAGAGGTTGCTGCAGCCGCCAGTCGCTCTGCAGGCTGAGGGGAGGCAGTTACTCCTGGTTGTCACTCACTGGTGAATTATAAGATGAGTTTATTGGCTTGAGCTAGTAATTTAATAATTGAAAACATGACGATTGAATGTAGCAAACATACATCCACTGTATATATATGACATATAATATTTTGAGTTGTGGTATGGAATGCTTTTCTTTAGGTTGTAACAAAAATGTCTGGCAATCACTACATTTTATGATGAAGAAACAATGACAAAATTCACAAGCCATGGAATGATTTCACACACACACACACACACACACACACACACACACACACACACACACATGGAGGGAGGGAGGGTGGGAGAAAGGAGAGGAGAGAGAGAGAGAGAGAGAGAGAAAATGGCACATACAAATCTAGTAACTTAAGCTGTGATATGAATAAGGCCAATTTGAAGTTATCTTTCTGGCATAAATCCAAGGCCATCTGGGAGGACTTTGTCCTGGGGCCAAAGCCTGGGATAAATATTAGGATCTGATATGGAAGGTAAAGTGCCATCTAAGTCATGGTGGGTGTTTGCGAGGCCCCTCCTCCTTCCTGAGGCCAGAAAAAGGAACTGAGATGAAAGAAGGGATTGTAGAGGGAAGAGAAGGTATCAAACTTGATTACTCTTAACACATGAACCCTGAATGAGCTGTGGAAGTAGATAATGAGGAGCAAAGATTAAAAAAAAAAAGTATGTCCTTGCAGTCAGTGGCATTGTTCCTGTAAATCTCTAGATAAGGCATTAATATCAGAGTCTGTCTTCTAAATGCGATGGTGTAGGGCCTGGTGAATGCTACTGATACCTTCATGAATCTGACAGGGCCCCTACTGAGCAAGAAAAAGTGATGTTTAGACTGGTCCAATGGGGTGTGGTGATGAATAATGGGATGTAGCAAAGAGAAGATAAAATTGGGCTGCATATCAAGGAAAAAGAAATTGCCTAACAGAAAAGTCTCTTAGATCATGGTCTGGTCTCTCCAAGGGGATGGTGGCAGAGACAGTGTGCTGGAATCATTTACAAGTTGGCTGCCAAAAGCCCCCCAAAATACACTGTGGGAAGCAGGACAGGGTGGACAGAAGAGTGGGCATGGAGATCATGAAGGTCTTTTCCATCTTTATTGCCTATGATTTTGTGTTTGTCACTCGTTACTGACACATTTCCAGCTATGGCTACTCTCCAGAGCCTGAAACACATAAAATAATTGTCAGGAAGATGCATAATGATGAAACATTTTTGAGGTACCTTCCAGTCCAGGCCATCCATTTTAATCAAAACTAGCTGGAGAGAAGGGAAGATTATGAAGGAAAGAAGGAAGAAACGGTAGTTCACTGTTTGTAGAACTGACATTGTTTGTAGATATTCATTCAAAATATTGGATCAAATGCAAAACAGTTCATAACAGTTGTATTTAAGTATAAAAGTATTTCCTTTGGAACTATTCCATACTGTCTTCTATTTCAACAGGTTGTTTCAGTATATTATAAAAAGAGCCTGTTTCAGGAGTGGCTTAACAGACAGACATGAATTCTTGAATGAGAAGCTTGTTCAATTGGCAACATGGCTAGAACTCTTACACATTTGTATTTCTGTGTTTCAGAATTATTCAGGCAATAAATTACTCAGGATGCCAACCTGATGTTAAATGGAAATGACCTACTTTGTGAGAATCTTGTGCATTTGAAATGTAACCTTGTGCCTTTTCTTCAGCTGGGAATAGGAAGAGGTGTGTTAAAATGGTGAGGTCCTGAGCTCCACAAACATGACCTAACTAGACAAGCACACATGAACGAAGCTCTTGCTATGTACTGGATACTCTTCTAAGTGTTTCTCAAGCATTAGCACAGTTTCTTGTGGCAATTTTGTAGTTAGGAGCAATTATTTTGGTTGAAGAAACAGGCACAAAAAGGTCCCAAATCTTGCATATGGTCACAAAGCCAGTAAAATTTAGATGGTGAATTTGATTAGGTAAATTGGAGTATCAAACCTTCTCTCCCAATCATTGTCACTATATTGCCTACATAAGTATAAGTTTGATCCTATTACCTTCAGGTATAAACAAAAGGCGATAGCACTTGTCTATAGTACCAGCATAGAGATACTTAGAGGCAGGAATACCTTGAGTGTGAGGCCAGCTTGGACTACAAGTGTGTTCGAGGCTGGTCTGTGTTGCATGGACTGTTTTAGGAAAAAGAAAAAGCAAAACAAAGGGAAAATAAAGAAAAGGAAAGCAAAATAGAAAGAGTAGGTAAGAAAGAATAATTGTGGTGCCAGGGATTCTGGTCCCTTCTGTTTTATTGATGAATTGATAGGGCTCTGAGAATTCTAATATATTTCAGATGCTCAAACAATGAACTAAAGCTAATTGATTCAGGCAATTTTGAGTGTTTATTGTGAAATATTACTGACAAAAATTAAAAATAAATAAATAATAAAATTAATTAAAATCAGCAACTCCTTTCATCTCTTAACAATCTCTTAGCTTCAAAATTTCTTCCTTCAGGATATCTTTTCTTGACTACTTAGAATAGGTAAGTTGCCTTTGGCACAAGGTCCTCAAATATTATGCATTCATGACATGTAGTTTTCATACTTTATGTTCAGTTGTCTATTTTCCTGGCTGTATCATAAAGTCAATGTATGTAGATATAGCATTCAATTAATGAATGCAACAGTATTTTTCCATAATTTTTATTTGTGATATTGCATGTTTTGCTAAGTCTTGGAATACACACACCAGTGTGTTTTCTTGGTCATATAGACTAGTCTTGATTCATTCTATCATACTCAAAATCCTCAACGTCAAAGACTGGCTAAAGGTTGTTACAGCTGGGCTTGGTGGCTCACACCTGTAATCCTAGCTACTTAGTAGTCTGAGATTTGAGAGTCTTGATTCAAAGCGAGCCCAGGTACTGAAGACCCAGAGAGTCTCATCTCCAATTAATCACTAGAAAATGGGAAGTGGGGCTGTGGCTTAAAGGATAGGGTAGTAGCCTTGAGCTGAAGAGCTCAGGGACAGTGTCCAGGCCCAGAATTCAGACCCCATGACCAACCAAAAAAAGAAGATTGTTAAAGACTGGTTATCAAACATACCAGTTTTTATCTCCCCTTTGCCACAAGTCTGTGAGATATTCTCTCATTTTACAGATGCAGAAATTGAGGCCGAAGATAATGTGCCTTAATTACAACCTGTCCTTACACCAAAAAGATTGGCTGCAAGTATTCTTTCTGATAATTATAGTTGCATGACTAACTGAATAAATGATGTATAGTCTTGAGAAAACCCTAAATATAAGTCAAAATATAAACTGGTAGTGTTATTTGCATCACAGAAGTGTGGTTACTTAAATGGTTTATTTATTCAAGATGGATTTTTTTTCACAAGTGTTAGAAACACTCTATTAGCTAATGAAAAATGAACATGTGGACATACATATATATTGTGAAAACTCAATCATTTAATTTCTCAGACAGCTAAATCTTTACTACTAAGCCTACAGGAAATATTTAATAAAAGTTTATTAAATAAGTCAATAATTATGGCAAAATGTTGATAGCCATAGTTTCTTGCCATATTATTTTTAGAATAACTTTTATTCTTATAGAATAATGAAGAGCCCGAACCTTACTGAGTTTTACATAACTACACTATGTATAACTTAATTTAGATGTTAGGATTGGTATGTTTGGTAACTCTAGTCTATAACAATGAGTCTTTTCTCCAATGTAACATGTTTTGAACTTTTTTTTTCAGTCCTGGGCTTGAGCCCAGGGCCTGGGCTTTCTCAAGGCTAGAGCTCTACCACTTGAACCTCCGCACCTCTTCCAGCTTTTTTTCTATGTATATGGTGCCAAGGAATCGAACCCCGGGTGTTTGTGCATGCTAGGCAAGCACTCTACCACTAGGCCAAACTCCCAGCCCCGTTTTGAACCTTTTGATCTCTCCTTGTTGAGTTATGAGGTTGAAAAACGTACAGATGTTTAATAAAAGCAAAGGAAAGGATAAAAAACACTCATATAAAGAACAGATGAAAAAGATGGTTTTTGGAGCATGTAGGGAGATAAAATGGTGTTTACTTTTTCTCAATTTGTTAACTAAGCCAATATCTGAAAAAATATTTTCATTGCAAAAACCTTGAGCAGCCTTTTAAAAAGTTACATTGCCTTCTGATTGGGTTGAAGCCTTAAGTAGTTGTCTGTATGGTATCTTAAGCAATCAGAGGATCTACTGAAGCTATTTGGAATTGGAAACTATTGCTATGTATATAAATATTTTGTAATGGATGGTGACCAGACATGTTTCACTCTGAAATGATTTCTTGTCAATTCTTGTGTGCCAAGTTAGTGGATTATCATACTTACGTTAGCATGGTTGTTAGCATAAATGCAGAATGGACCAAATTATGGCAGGACATGCATAGAAGATAAAAGAGTTGCAGAAGGATGTTTACTAAGTAACTATAATTGAGGATAAGCTATTGAAAGTGGCCCAAGTTCTAAAGCACTTACCTAGTTAGTGCATGGACTGAGTATACATCTCAGTACCACCCCAAACAAAATAAAATACAATAAAAGAGTAGAGAGGTTACTATTAATCTCCTGATCACACTAATAACTTAGAATGAATAGCTTAAAACTTTATATACAATTCACTTTTGTGCTGATGGTAATATGCTATGTATCCTGCAAGATTGTTAAGATGAGCAGATGAAAAATGTAGGTTGTCATCAGCTGCTATTATAATTTGCTATCTAGTAATAAGATACTTATTTGGATTAAGTTTTTTTTTTTGCCAGTCCTGGGGTTGAGATCAGGGCCAGAGCACTGTCCTTGGACTTTTTCAAGGCCAGAGCTCTACCACTTGAGCCTCAGCACCACTTCTGGCTTTTTTCTATGTATGTGGTACAGAGGGATCGAACCCGGGTCTTTGTGCATGCTAGGCGAGCACTCTCCCCCTAGGTCATACAACCGGCCCTTAGATTAAGTTTAAATGAACCTATTTCTTCTCATCTGGATATATTTCTTTCTTTTGGATATTCCTTGGATCTTTACAAATAACATTGTATATCAGGTTTGGATTTCTCTAACTTCAACATCAGAATCTAGGAAAAAAATGAAGCTCTTTCAGAAGTAAGAATGCCCAGTTTCTGTTTGTGTTCTGTAGACTACATAGAGACACAGTGCTCAGCTCTCTGTAAGTTTAAGGGTGTTTATTCGTGGCTTAGTCACAAAAGTCAGAAGTGCTTCTCCCCACTTCTGCTCTATTGTGAATATGCCATCTAGTTCAGGGGGCTTGCTGTGTGGAATCATTGCAGGTATGCATCTGAGCCTCTCTCTTTATAGCCCAAAATGGTTCTCAACATTTTGGCTGGCAAATTGGGTTTTTAAGTAAATTTTACAAATCCAACAGTAGATGCGTACAAAAATGTCACTCTCTAAACAGTCTTTTCACTTAATATGGTTTATGTGTGTAGGCTATGCATGTTAGCAAGAGCCTCTTAAAAAATTAAGACAGTCAACTAAATTTTTACAAGTCAAATCATCATCCTGATCACCAAATTGTGTGGTTTGACAGTTTCTTTGTGCAGTGAAATTGTGCCTTTGTACTCTAAAGCCAGATTGAAAGAAAATAGGCTATGTAATTTTACATTGTTCTTGCTCTGCTTTCATGAGTAATTGATTACATTAAATCTGTGAATGATTATATTAAGTATAAATGTCATTTACGTTAAAACCAGGGTTGTTTAGTAAAATTAGCTATATATCAAACTTAATTTTCCAACTGATCCTATATAATATTACTTATATATAAAAGTATTGCCATATAATGAATTAAAAGTAACACAAAAATTTACTTAGTAGCTAGGATTCCTGATGGAACTTCTTTTTTAGCTCAGTCTTAAGATCTATCTGCTCTAGATTAAAATCTATATTGTGTATTGAGCAATGTCTTTTTTATGTATTTGGGATATTTTCACTTAGCTACATCTTTTTTATTTATATATTTGTTTTATTTAAAACAATTATCTTTAAGTATTTGCACAAAGGAGTTGCCATTCAACAAAGCAGTTTATGAATGCAGCATACTTCCGTATAGTCAGGCATATCTTCCAATGCCTAAGTGAGCTGACTTGCAATCCCCAATCCTACCTTTAGGGGATGCTCTTTAACATATGATGCTGAGCATTATTTCCCCCTTCCTGAACTAATTTGAGGGCACAGAAGTAATCTGTGCTCTGCATTGTCCTTGAACTTTTCTGGCTCAAGCCTAGCACTCCTACCACTAGAGTCACATCTCTACATCAGGCTTTCTGGTAGTTAATTGAGATAAGAGTTTCATGGACTTCCCTGTTTGGGCTGACTTTGAACCACGATCCTTAGATCTTAGCCTCCTAAGTGGTTAGGATTATGGGCATGACCCATTAGAGCCCAGCTTGCTTTTTTAACTTTTCACAATGTATTTTTTATAAATAAGTGACTACTGGGACTGGGAGTTTGGCCTAGTGGTAGAGTGCTTGCCTAGCATGCACGAAGACTCAGGTTCGATTCCTGAGTACCACACACAGAAAACAGCCGGAAGTGGTGCTGAGGTCCAGTGGTAGATCTCTGGACTTGAGAAAGTTCAAGAACGATGCTCAGGCCCTGAGCTCAAACCCCAGGACTGGCCAAAAAAAAAAAAAAAAGTGACTAGTGAAAGGAGTCTTAGCTCTTTCAAACAAGTCCCAAGCCACCTTCTTTGCTTGAAAAATGTAAGTTGGTTATTTGAGTTTTTCTTCTTATTTTTTTTATTTTTTCCAGTCCTTGAACTCAGGGCCTGAGCACTTTGGGCTTTCTCAAGACTAATGGTTTGCCACCTGAGCCACAGCACCACTTCCAACTTTTTCTATGTATGTGGTACTGAGGAATTGAACAGGGCCTTCCTGTATGCTAGGCAAGTCTCTACCACGAGGCCAAACTCCTGGCTCTGTTGAGTTTTTAATAAAGAAATTAGTGAACCCGTGTGTGAATTAATGCACCTTCTATCTGGCAAATATCATGTAACCCTTTTACTAATTACAATAAAAAAAAATAAAAAAGAAGCAGAAAAAAAAGAAATTAGTGAACCCTTGTGGTAATGTTAATGTCTTCCATTATTTTTTTGATAGAATAACTTTAAAAAATGGCAGAAAGGCCTGGCACAGTGGTTCATACCTATAATGACCCACAAAAAAATGGCAGAAAGTATTTCATACTGGAAATTGTATCAAATATAGTTGAAGTAAATAGGGAGTATGTTTGAAATAATTTTTATTTTCAAGTGTTTAGTTTCTTCTTCTTTCTCGTAAAGCTAGAAAAATTACCTAGATATTTTGGTTTTCCCTAGTAGCTGCATGATAATTTTTTGGAAGGGGTGAAAATATTAATATTATTAATTTAACCAAATCAATAGAAGGAATTCTTTGGAAGAAAGAGATAATACTTATAGCGTGGATTTCTAATCCTTGCACATTGATATCAAACTAGGGATTACAGCACTGGTGGCAAGAGCACTTTTCTTCTTTTTTTTTCTTTTGGTCACACACACAACAGATCTGAGGCAATAATTCAATGCTGAAATGGCCTCATGTTCCATGAAAACTGGAAGAAGAATGTCACAGTGGCTCAGATACAATGTTTTGTGACAATAAGCAGCCAACAGCTCTTGGCAGAAGCTCTGAGGCTTACAGGTTAACCCTGGGTGTTCTGTTCAGGCTACTGGTTCATTCATACCAGTTCCTGGCAGGCTCCCTGGGTGGAGGAAGACTAACATTAACCCTTGAGGTACAAGGATGAGAGGTATAATAAAAATAGTAAAACAAAACAAAGCAAAACAGAGAGCAACCCATATATCTGCTTAGAGATCCTTAACATTCATCTGTAAAATTATGTTACAGAAAGGTTTTGCTCCTATATTCTTTATGTTTTCTTCATATATATGTAATATTTGCAGATTTCAGAAAATTGTTTCCTGTGAATGAAACTCTTCACTTGGGGGTTGATATGTTGTGACTTATGAAAATTTTTGAAATACCTGTTATGGATCAGTTCTCACTTAGCAAGGGCTGCTTTTGTCAGGTGATGATTGAAGTTGTAAATCAGTATTCTCTGATCTGGAATTTCCTAGAGTGAAGCAAATCGCTGCAAACATCAGCTTTAAGAATAAAGTAAAATGAAACAAGCAGTAATAATAATAAAAAAATCTTTGACAGGCAAATTTGGTGTTGTACTCTGTACATTTCTTTTCAGCCTCTCAAACTTTCTGAACACTATAATTTGTTTGTACTGTGGTATCACCACCATTAAAGATACAGGACTTTATTAGCTCTTCTCTCTTAGGAATGTCTTTTTTTTTTAAAGATAGAGAAATGCATAAAAGTTCAGCCACATGAATCTGTGTGGATATACTCTTCTTAGCTTAAGCCATGCATTTTAGTTTGAGAAAAAAAGGAAAAGAAGAATATAAACAAAGTAAAAGTGAAAGAAAGAAGGGAAAAGGAAAGAAAGGAAAAGAAATTAAATGACAGATGTTTTTGAAAAATAAAACATCAAGGTGACAATGTATCTCAAAGCTGAGGTAGATTTCAACTTTTTCTCCCCAGCCATCAGCCCTTAGAAAATCAAGAACTCTATCAGACATAAATAACAGGTGGATTACAGTATGAATAAAAATATTTCAGTCCCTTAATTGTCTTCAGACAACTTTCTCTTTACTGTGGAGCATGACTGATTGGTCATCTCATTTTTAGTTCCAGTGTCTTTAAACATTTGAAGAGAATCATTGGGAGGTGATGGAGAAGGGGCTTCAACAGTTTGCTTTGAAATATCTGGTCATTAATGGCCCAAACTGGTCATTTAGTCACAAGTCCAAAGTGTCTGCCTACTTTTCCTCTCTGGAGATGGAAATGTTTGCAAAAATAACCGTCCAGGGGGCAAACAACAAGTAAGCTTCTATTAGTGAGTGGGAAGGTCTTTGATTGATTGTGTCTCTGTATTAGTCATCTTGTCTTCAAATCCAAACAGAAGCACACAACTTTTCAGGAAGAACGCAGAATGGCCTTGCCATTGAACCAGATTGTGGAAATGAGCAGGCTTCTCTTTCTAGGCATTGTAATCCCAGTTCCAAGTACCAAGATGTCATCAGTCACTCTGGTGTGTGCATTACCAGTTTGTTCTCTCCATAGTCACTCTGCTGCCCCTCTTCCTCTTTGTTCTCTCTTCTCCTGAATTATACATGAGCTGAAGGGAAGGTGTGGGTAGACAAAAGTGTCTGGAACCCTGATTTTTCCTTGGTCTCCTGTTTAGAAGGATCTGCTTGCCCTGAGAAATTGTGAGGCTTTTCTTACTTCACCATGGAAAATACCCCAGTTTGCTCTGTGGAACCATTAGCTGGGGGATGCTGTGTGTCCAGAAAAAAACCACCCAGAATTAGCTCACTGGCTTTCATACAAAGCCACAGAACCAAAGGAGCTGTGAAGCAACAGGGGAGATGCAGGGCTGGGATAGAGGGAGACAATTCTGCTTTGAAGATGCTTAGAAAAAGAATCTGATTGGGATGTTGATGATTCTTCAATGTTCTTGACAGGGTGTGAAGTTTGCGGGCAATTTGTCCAGATACAGAATTCTCTTAAGCTAGAAGATAAAAATGTCCCATCTCTCAAATAATAACAACAACAAAAGAAACACACTTCTTGGTTACTCCTTCTATATAAAGGATAGCTGAGGATTGAATGCAGGAGGATGGTCTTGAAATCCCCAGTGAATGTTCTAGGAGCTGGGTAGAAGCTCAGGGGGTGGTATGACAGAGATTGCCTGCAGTTAGAGATGTGTTTCTGGGAGACCACAGACACATGATGTTACGACCATGGAGGGGTCACACAGTTTGGTTCCTGCAGCAATTCTTCTGGTTCCAGACCCTTCCTGTGGGGCTTCTGGGTAACATTCTCTGGACAGGACTGATTGGCTGGAAATGCTGGAAGTCACTGTCTCTAGACAGATCAGGCTGCAGATTTCAACTGATTTCACTTTTGATGACAAAGAACAAGGACACAGAGTCCAGGGAGCTGGGAAAGGACTTTCTGTGTTACTTCTCTTTTATTTTCATAATGGGAGACATGAGAAGTGGAGTGATAACTAGCACCAATTCTCCACACACAGAGGGAGTCTCTGATCTAGAGTGGTAGTTCTCAAAACTTTAAAACTCTTTTCTTTTGCATTCTTCCATTTTTATTTTTTAAATTGAAGACGCTATGAACAAAAGGAAATTTGTTGTTATTCTTTTAGGCTGACCTCTTCTCCCTGTCTCTCTTCCCAGTCCATCTCTCTGGGAACAAATGATTCTCCAAAAACTTTAAAACAAATACTTCAGGAGTAGCACTCATTGTATCGAGTAGGCAAAAGATGACTGAAGCTGAGTGCCAGTGACTCATGTCTGTAGTCCTAGCTACTCAGGAAGCTGTGAGGATCACAATTCAAAGCCAGTCTGGGCTGAGACTCTTATCTCCAATTAACCAGCAAAAAGCCAGACATAGTGCTATGGCTCAAGTGATACAGTGCTAGTCTTGAGCAAACAAAGATAAGAGAAAGTACCCAGGCCCTGAGTTCAGGCCCTAGTACTGGTACCCATACACATGTACACACACACACACACACACACACACACACACACACACACACACACACACACATACACACACACACCCCGCGCCAGACATTGACAGTTGAACCTTTTAGAAGTTTCTGTTTCATCAGGTTTGAGGCTGGCCTGGTTATTTGCATGTGTAACTAGCTCTGGGTGCTGTTGAAACTACTGCGGTGAGGATCAGGCTTAGAGAGTCTCTGCAGCTTGAGGTGATTTCTGGATTGTAACATAACTCTAGCTGTGACCCCCACAGATAGCTCGGAGCTCATTCTGCTGGGGTCTCCGTTGGCATGTCTGCGTCCTTTTTTCCAACTCCTCAGTCTTTGAGAAAATTTCTATTTCTAGGGCAGTGCTTGTCGGGTCAAGGATGTTCAGAAAGATTTTGTTGAAGGGTGATATTTGAGATGCTTTGTAACAGGCTTTGATGTTTGGAATCACAGAAAAGTTAGAACTGAAGGGAAATTTAGACATGACCTAATCGAACAACGTTGCTCTATCACCAGAGGACCAAGTGGAGGAAGAGGAAATGGACAAGAACATATAGCTAGCTGTGGGTTCAAAGTGTACATAATGCACGAATTATTTAATCATTTACATTTTTACATATATATATTTTATTTTTGCTGGTACTGAGGCTTGCTCTCAGAGTCTCATGCTCTTGCTTAGCTTTTCTACCCTTGGCTGGCACTCTACCACTTGAGCTATATCTGCTTCTGGCTTTTTGCTGGTTATTTTGGAAATAAGATTCATGCATATTTATCTACTATGGCTCTGAACTGTGATTCTCAAAACTCAACCTCCTGAGTAGCTAGGATTCTAAGTGTGAGTCCCTGGAAACTGGCTAACAATGTTTGCTGAGTAATTGTTCATTGTGGGCTAGAGACTAATTTAAGCTTTTTATGTGCTCATTTAATTCTTTGCATTCTCTTTCAATCTCATCTTATTGCATTTAGTTCTCAGAACAGTCCAATGAGGTTAGATAAACACTGAACTCATTTTGCAAAAATGCTGTCTTTAAGGAGCAAATAATCTCTTTGCTTTAAGAAGTAACCACTAACCGAGGAACAAGGAGGTTTCGGAAGTGAGCTGGTGACCACTATGTTATTCTGCTTCCATGTCGTTAGTGCTCAGCAAACGAAGAGGTTCCGGCAACTCAATTCCCTTATCTATGAAATGGAAAATCCCTTTCCTTAAGAATTTTGGGGTCTGTGATAGAAAAATATGTATTGAGGACCTTAAAAACCACAAGGCACTGCAGACCGGAAGATCTTGCTGTGAAAGGTAGGTTTGTATTCTCCAAAGTGTTTTTGAGGATGCCAGGTTTGTCTATCTGCAGATGCTTTTCTAACTGGGATGAATGTCCTTCATGTTCTATCCACATCCAGTCTAGGACTTACATCTTGGGGAGTTTGGTCAACCTTTGAAGAAGAAACTTACCCCTCAGTATATCCTTATTCTTGTATATATATGTATATATGTATACATATATATATACACTTTTTTGTCCTTTAAAAATCCTCATTCATATTTTGCACATGAGCTTTGTCACCTCATATTTTAATTTGTTGGCCCACATGTGGTTAGCTAGCCATACTGGATTGTCAGGTCGGAACCTGACTGTATTCATGTCTGTACTCACAAGAATGGGCTATGATGGCTCCCTTGTGCTTATTGATCTGGGTTGTTTGCAGGCAGCTTCATCAGTACTGATCAGGTGTGTCGCATATTAGCACCCCTAGACTGAAAGATATGAGGGGTGGGTGAGTCTTGGGTTAGCCATAGTCCTACAGTGTGCTTCTGTGAAAACTTTGACAAGAACCTAGCCCTCTAGCTTCCCTTCCACACTAGAAACTCCCACAATCCTGTGCCAGGGGGGATAGAACTCAGGAGATCCCTCATTTTTTTCTCTTACCATTGCCTCAAGGTCCTCTTTCTCTTTGACTGGCCAACCATCAGCTATTCTCTTTTGAGTACCCAGAAACTTAGAAATGATCAAGAGCCTTCCTGGGGCCATCCAGCTTCTAATTTGCTTTTAGTATTTGGGCAAAGTGCTCCTCTGAGAGGACAAATGCCTTCCTGATGGAAGAAGATGGAGCTTTAAAGAATCTCAGATGTCTTAGATTCTCCAAGCCAGGGCTAGGGACTTGGAATGAGGGAGACAGTGTTTGGAAAACTCTCACTGTGGCTTCCTCCTCCCTCCACATCCCTAGGTGTGGATTGTTTAGAGCTACTTTGAAGTTAACTGTCTTGGTCTCGTAAGGTGAGCATCTTCAGGAACCCAGTCCTGGAATAATTTTGCGGTCTTTGAGTCAGTCCATTTGATCTGGCACGAGAGGCTTCTTTCTTGTGCTTCCTCAGGATTGCCAAATCTCTTGACTTGTTCTGTATTGTATTCTCAGTAAGTGATAATATACGGCTTGTGTTCTCTGGTCCAGGAGAGTTATCCACCAGAGACTGAGCCCAGAGACTGAGCCCTCCAGGAGCCCTTTTCTGAGAGAGAAATGAAGACGAGTTGTATGTCTGCCTTGGCAGATCCTAGACATATCCTACATATTTCAAATACAGGGTAGGTGCCCCTAGTTCACAGGCAGCCGCTGGGGATGTCTTGAAGATGGATTTCCTCCCTTCATAGCACAGATCCTGCTCTTGATTCTTCAGCCTACCTGGGAGCCACAGCAGACAGGTGTTTGAATATGAACCAAGGGGCCATGTTGACTCTGGCTGCCTAAGAAAATTGAGTTCAATGCAAGGGTGGCTCTGGAGACCCAGGGTGTATAACTTGGGTTGTGTGGGGGGCCAGGTGGAGATCTATGGGAAGTCATGGATCCTTCAAGCTTTGGCCAGTCTGTGGGTGAACTTCCTTTTCCCTTTTCTTTCTCACTGACCATCTATCACCTGATTAACCCCGGGCACTAGTCTAGCTGAAAAACCCCCTTCTCTGCTGCTTAGCAGCGCTCATGTGATCGGGTGGACTGAAGTGTGGATTTGGGCAGCATGGGAGGCATGCCTGAGGGCCTGTCCACATCAGGCAGATAATGGTTCATTTGTTCTCGGCCATCCTAGCTCAGACCCCTGAGCCAGGAGCTCTTTATTCACTGTTATTTTCAGAAGGAGAATGATTATTTCAGGCAGTTCATCTTTTGAATAATGTAACTCGTCTGCTTACCCCAAAGGAATACAGGGAAAGGAGGTGGGCAGGAATGATAAACTCCTTTTATGGGACTTTGGAAAATACTATGACTCCACATTGAGAAGCCCATTCCTGTGTACAAATTCTGTGCCTCCTTGGGCTCACGAGCTCCAAATCCATTCTCTCCTCTCACCTCAAGAGAAGGTGGGATGGAAGGGATAGTGCCTGGACCAGGTGCAATCTTGAATCTTTTCTCAGTTATTGTAACAAAATAAATTATGTTCAAATAATACATTGCAATGAGGAATAATCTGCTCTGACTGGGATCCACAGGTGCTTCCCATCAGTTTGAGAACTGCCCCACAATCTACCTCTGTGATCTTATATGTTTGTTGATGGGGGCTCGAATGTTGTATGACTTCTAGGATTTTAGCATTGTGTATGTTAGGATGGAGAAAAATATTAAAGTCATCTATCTCCATCTCTTTATTTCATTGATGATGAAAAAACATTGGCTCAAAAAGGTAGAAACTGACTCGAGACCACATAGTGAATTATTAGCTGGTAAGAGAATCAGGCTTTTCAACTCTCAAGGTATTTCCCTTTTCTCTTTAAGTACCTGTGCCATCATACTATTCTGTCCTTGTATACTGTTCATAAAAAGATCCAGGGAGGAGATACCTAATCTTATCTGGGAACTATTTTCAGAAGAAAAAGAGAGAATTTGCTGGGTACTGATGCCTCAGGCCTCCAGCTGCTCAGGAAGCTGAGATGTGAGAATCCCAGTTTGAAGTCAGTCAGCAGAAAATGTCCATAAAACTCTTACCTTCCATTAACCACCAAAAAGCCAGAAGTGGAGCTGTGGGTCAAGAGGTATAGTGCCAACCTGAGGTGAAAAAGCTAAAAGATAGTGCACAGACCCTGAATTCAAGCCAGAGAGAGGAGGGGGAGGGAGAGGGACAGGGAGAGAGAGATGGAGAGAGAGAAAACAGGGTGAGGAGAGAGAGAGAGAAGAGTAAAGAAAGGAAAAAATCCTGGTTTGAGAGCGTCACCACACTGTCTGATCCTTCCTTAATATAGCTGGCATTTTTGCCACAACCTTATTTATATTTGAGAATATTTGGAAGCAACTTAACTGTCTAGAATGAGGCTTTCTAAAAAAATGATGGCACATCTCTGCAATGCATTATCCCCCAGTTATTTAAAATGTAGTTGCAGAATAGCAGTTATCAACAAAGGAAAATACAAGACAAGGTTATGTATGAAATGGCACAATACTGAAATAGCTAGTAGTATAACTTTAGTTTGGACAAAAATGAATTTTTATATGCCAAAAATATTTCAAGGACTCCAAAATGTTAATTGTTGTCTTTGGGCATTGGAATATGGAGTGATCTTTATTTTCTTCTTTTCTAAGCTTTCCAATTTGTGATTTCGATGAGGATTTATCTCTTTTATATCAGGGCAAAACAAAAAAAGAGATTATTTTAAAGAAGAGAGTCTAAATTGGGAAGATTCACACACAGTCCTCCCCCAAAGCCTCTTAGGAGCCCATGTCATTCTAGAATATAAATTCAGAGCTTCATAGATCTAGTAAGCAGGCCCTGGGAAACGAGGACTGATTAAATGATAGAGTGGGTGAGCTTGGGATTTGATTCTTCTCTCCTTTATCCTTCTTGATGAAAATATTCGATGACTCTTCTGTCTTCCTTCCTCTAACATGAGAGTACTGTGTAATCCACCTGCCTTTCCTGGGGAGAGGGAGGGAGCTAGGTGTGTAAGGAAGCTATAGTACCTTCTTAGAGCATTTCAGAAATCTCTGTCTTTGCCTAAATGAGTCAGTAGTAATGACCAAAGGGGCCAGCAGAATCTAGGCTCAGGCTTCTAGAAAGCAAAAGAAGATATAACTGGATCCTGCTACTCAGCATCCTCCTGCTGGGCTGGAAGTGAGCCGTGGAAATCCACTCAGCCAGTAGTTGGCAGCTTTGCACGCACTAATCTTTAATTGAACAGCTTTGTTCGCCTTCCACAAACTGATCGGTGGACTTTGGTGGGGCAGGAGGCTTCTGTCATCACAGCCTTTAACCCTGAAGCTCCATCTCAGAGAAAATATTTGCTGCTGGGGCTCACACTGATCTTCCTCTGACAAGGAGGATGTGCTCATCGCTGCATCCATACCCCCAGTTTATCAGAGGAGCCTGAGGCTCCACACAGTAGGTGCCCAGATACCAGAAACTAGCTCATGGCTTCTTTGCTTTCTCTCAGACCTTTCTTGAGCCACTTGAGAAACCTGGAAACCAGGAAAACTGCTGAATTGTGGGGAAGGGGAGGAGAGACATTCCTCCTGACAGCCACATGATACAAATGCACAAGCCTGCCTCCAGGCATGCGCCAGCCTGCTCTGAGCTTTGGTCCCCACATAAGCATGACCTGATCCCGCGGGGTACAAAAGGCTAATCTGCTCATTCCTATTCCAGACACCCACAGATTAGGGCTGCTAGATACAATCTATACTCAAGAAAATAGCAATAAGATCACAATTGGCTTTGCAGGCTTCAGTGAACCAGGGGTGAGGTCTCTTCTGTTGTACCTCAGAGCTGACCACTCCATGGCCCAAGTCCAGGCCTTGTGGGACAGACCTCTGACCTCTAGCTGCTTGGTCACTTTTCAGCCTAGACATTGCCAGAGATCTTGAAGCCAAGCAAGACAGATCCTGTAAGAGCCCTTGACACCTCCTGCTTTCCTCTCTGTGGTTCAGGGAATCAGCAATGAGTCTTACAAATGGAGCTAATGAGAAAACTTGATGATGACGTCCTTGTGGACTCAGAAGTCATAGTTCAGAAGCTACAAAGAAATTCTTCTCACTCACTCTCCTTGCTCCACTCCTTTCTGTCCTCATAGCCCTCGTCTCCTACTGCAAGTTAGCCTTTGTCCATTTCTGCCACACACGTGTTGAAGACTACACCCTGTTTGTCTGCACCCCTAAGCTGTGAACTCCACAGTGCTTTTTACTGTGCTGGCCTGGCATAGGCATCCAATAAATGTTTGATGGGATGAAATAAAAGGCTGTTTTTGCTAAATTGCTTTGACACATGCCTGGTCTCACATGAAGTTTATTTTCTTCTCCCCAGTATGTAACCCTGGCTATAGCAGGATAGGATTGTCCATGAGTTAAGTGGTGGATGAAATGTTAGCAAAAGGAAGGTGTTAGGGACCCCCCCTCCCCCACCTCACAGGGGCTTGAGTGGAGTTACAGAGAAAGCAACACTTGTGGGGAGCCCGGCCCCTCCCGCGTGGTGGCGGGACCTGGAGGCGCGCGTCCCCCTTTCACTGTGGGCGCCTGCGGTGCTGGTGGCTGCGTGACTCAGGGATATCCCCCGCATGACCGGATGAAGGCCAGCATCCATTTTGGGGAGTGCTGCCATTGTTAGCGGAAGCCTGGTCTCTGCGTGGCCGGATGCATGAAGGGTGCAGGACTGGAGCTTGTGAAGCCATGACTGGAGGGCCTGAGCGAGCTGGCATGAGTTGATTGGCCCACTGCCTGTATATAGCGGCCTGGAGAGAGGAAGGGGGGAGGAGAAGAAGAAGAAAAGGAGAAGAATAAAGGATCCTGCTTAAGCTAGCATTGTGTTGCGTGTCTTCCTTGCGGGACAGGGATAGTGCGTGATAAACACTCACTGGAGCAACCTGACAACCAGTTTGGAGTGTGGTAGGAGTTGTGCCTGAAGGACTGTCACAGAGGCCATCCTGGAGGAGGCAGGGCTTGACTCTAGTTGTAATGATGGTCAGACTCCTGCTGAACCAGTATACACATTTCTAAGAGGAAAGTACTGGGGATTTGTGCTGGAAGATATGTTCATTTTCTAGTGTTGATCTGCAGTCTATGCTGCTGAGAAACCACTTAGCCTCTCAAACCTCTTTTTTTTCTCATATATTTTTATTGTAATTATAGAAGGGTTACATTATATTCACCAGATAGAAGGTGCATTACTTCATAAACTTTGATACCCTTTCTCATGTCTTGGTCCCCATCCTCCCCCCTTCCCTATCCTATTTCAAATAACCAAATAAGCATATATACAATATATCAGATAACAAGGTGAAATACTGTAACAATATGAGATAACCAAGGGACAGCAAAAGAGATGAGAAATAACATAGTACATTAAGGACAACAATCACTCATTATATGGCTTTTGTTTCTATATCCTGGAGGTCCTTTCATTTAGCCTCATACTATATGGCCTTATGTATCTAGATTTTGTTCTATTGTAAATCTCTGCTAGGAGAGCCCAAGGTTTCTACTGATTATGACAAGTGAAGGAAACCACTGAGCCTATGTTCCCTTGAGTCTGGCTTACTTCACTTAATATGATTTTTTCTAAGTCTTTCCATTTCCTTACAAATGGGGCGATGTCGTTCTTTCTGACAGCAGCATAGAATTCCATTGTGTATAAATACCACATTTTGTTTATCCACTCATCAACTGAGGGGCATCTGGATTGGTTCCATATCTTTGCTATGGTAAATAGAGCTGCAATGAACATTGTTGTGCTAGTGGATTTAGTATGTCCTTGTTTCTGGACGATTGGGTAAGCCTCATTTTTTTTTTGCCAGTCCTGGGCTTGAGCTCAGGGCCTGAGCACTGTCCTTGGACTTTCTCAAGGCTAGAGCTCTGCCACTTGAGCCTCAGCACCACTTCAAGCTTTTTTCTATATATGTGGTACCGAGGAATCAAACCCAGGTGTTTGTGCATCCTAGGCAAGTGCTCTACCATTAGGCCAAACTCCCAGCCCAAGCCTCATATTTTTAAAACAAGAATTCTGAAAGGTCTGTTTGGCTTACTTTATCAAATTTTTACTGACAAAGAATGAAAATCATTTTCCAAAAATAAAGTGTATAAATAATACTTATTGCCATTCTTCTTACCAGAATACTGGGAAAACTCAAGACCAGCTTCTATGATAGTGACGATATTCTATTTGTCTCAGGAATTTCCCTGAACTTTTGGGTGTCTTTTCTTACACTTGATTTTTGCATACCTTGTAGTTGTGTGTATTGTTATTTACCAGTGCATTATAGTGTTTTGAAAACTGTGCCATAGTAACTTTTTCCCTTTCCCTTTCTTTTTTCTCTTCCCCATTCCCCATTCCCCTTCCTTTCCTTCCTACTTTACGCTATTTTTGACAATAGAAAGCACAAAAATTTAGCCAGATGCAGTGGCTCATGCCTGTAATCCTAGCTACTCAGGAGTCTGAGATCTGAGGATCATGATTCAAAACCAGTCTGGACATGAAAATTCATGAACCTCTTGTGTACAATTAACCACCAGAAAACTGGAAGTGGCACTGTGGCTCAAGTGGTAGAGCATTAGCCTTGAACTAAAGAGCTCAGGAACAGGGCCCAAGCCCAGAGTTCAAGCTCTATGACTGACAAAAAAACAAACAAAAACAATAGAAGAGTTGTACTGAGCAGTTTTGGAAATCTGGCTTGTTAGGTAGAAAGGGAAGTCTATAGATTTTGAGTATCAGATTGTACAAATAAAGCTGAAACAGCAATTTGGCTGGATCAAATATTTCCCCTAAGAGCCCAATAAGGATTTATTAGCATAGAACAGACCAAATTTCCCTTCCTTCCTTTCTTCCCTTTCTTCCTCTCTCTTTTCTCCTCCCTTCCCTTCCCTCCCCTTCCCTTTCCCTTCCCCTTCCTTCCTTCCTTCCTTCCTTCCTTCCTTCCTTCCTTCCTTTCTTTCTCTATCTCTCTCTCTCTTTCTTTCTTTCTTTCTTTCTTTCTTTCTTTCTTTCTTTCTTTCTTTCTTTTCTTCCTTCGTTCCTTCCTCCCTCCCCCCTCCCCTCCTATTTCCCTTTTCTTCCCTTCCCTGCCTGAAAAGGTAACTGACATATTTGATACACAAAAGTCTGATTATTTCTTCTCCTCCTTTCATATATTGATAAAATATCTTTTTGTATGTTCTCACCTAATAGTGTCTACAAGCAGCAAGGTCTATGTGAGGCCCTTCTAGACATATATCCCAGAACTCTTCCCAGGCCTGTCAATGTCTCCTAATGGGAGTTCACAAAAGCTCTGCCATGCCCATTGTTCATTGTGAATACACAAATAAATGAAAATTAGGCTTTTAAAAGCAGTGATGTCTGACTTATCAGAGGAGAAGTGTTTTCTAGGGAGAAAACACCAGGTATATAGCATTTTTAAACTTAGGATTAGAACAATTGCTGGCCTAGACATTTCTCTTTGAAAGGACCTGTGACAGTTAAAACTCTAAGATGGTCTCAAGATTCCTCACTCCTGGAGTTTCTGACACATACACTCATTTCCTCTTGAGAGGGTGGCATCTGTGAATATGAATGGAGTCTTAAGGTCAAAACATATGGCCAAGATAAAGTTGTCTTGCAAATGTAATTAAGGTTCCTAGTCGGTTGAATGTGAGCTAATCCAGAGGAGTTTATAATGTGGAGGAGGCTCAACCTAAGCAGACAAACTCTAAGAACCAGAAAGATAGATTTTCATACTAGTCTTCAAGAAGCAAACAGTTTCCCTGTGAATTGCTGCTGGAGTGGCCACATGACAAAGCCATGAAGGTAACTCCAGTAACTGAGAGTGATCCCTAAGGGCCAGGAAGGCCCTTAAATTCTGACAATAACTAGTAAGCTGAACTGAAGACCGTGAGCCTTGGATAAGATTGCCATCATCCAGGCATGTTTGCTTCTATATCATTAAAGCCTGAGCAGGGCTCAGCTAACCTGCACTGAGACTTCTGGTGCATAGAACTTATATTTGTTTTGTAACATGGCAAAACATCCTCGTGCAGCAGACCTGGTGACACACACCTGTAATCTCAGCACTAACAAGGCACAGGTATAAGGATCATCAGTTTGACATCAACTGGACATAGAGTAAGGCTCTATCTCAACACACACACACACACATCTTTGTAATGAAGAAGATAGAAATTGAAAACATGCAATTCTTATTATGGGATATAGGGAAATTATGGTATATAGGATCATAAGAAATACAGCCAAATTCTTTGATAAGGAATGAGATCTCCAAAGATCATATGTAATAACGAGTAGACACCACTGCTTTCCAAGACTATTTTTTGAAAGGATATGCAAGTTCAGGGGCAGAGCTGAATTGTTCAAGAAATTAGAGAGGCACAGAGCTGCTGCCTGTCCCTTTGTTTAAAGTGGTACATGTTTTCTTTTTCTCTTTTAAAGATGAACTCTCTTGCTTGCTTTTAAAGACTAAAGGAGCACCGAATCCTTAGCCACTTGTGCTTATATCCAATTATTAAGGTCCCCAAAATCCCCAGCCATTTGCTTTGTTTCTAGAAACCTCAATAATCATTCATTCTTTTCTGCTTTAGAAAACTCGTTGATACCATCTGGTTTAAGCAACAAAAACTTAGTGTCATTAAAGAGGCTTCAGGTTGTGCAAGGAAGACTTAATATGAGCTAGACTGTGTTCCTGAGGGATATATCCTTTAAGAAAAGAGAATAGATGAAGAACAAAATTGGAAAGGAGTGCCATTTCTGTTGCAGTGTATAGTGATAGAGTCACCTAATTTGAAGTCTGAGTCTTTAACTTTGTAGACTTGATTTATTTCTGAGATTATTCAAGTGGTGCTACTCTACAGGCCTGGCTGTGGGAAACTGAGTTGAAAGGAAAGATGGAGGAACACATAGTTGGTAGCCCATAAATAAAGAACAAGAAGGGCTGGTATTAGCTTAGGGCTTATTTACAACCTCTGTCGGGTGGATGTGGCATAACAAACGTAAGCATGAGAGGTTGAGATAATGAGGGAAATGACCCAGGGTTGGAGAAGTGTCCCACTCCTCCTGTTCTGTGGACTGTGTGCTACTTTGACAAAGAGCAGGGATTTTCTGATTGTCTGCTACACCGACCTTTTGTGTGTTTATTTTTCAGTTAGTTTGGGGAAGGCACGTTTGAACTCTGTGGTATGAACAAGTTCACTCCTCCTCCACTTTCCCTTTTTTCCCCCCTTCTACTCCACTCTTGCCAGAAATGGTTTGCTAAGTGACAAATAAACACAAGTTGTTTTTACAGGTGTAAAACCAACAGATCAAATGCTGGCCTGTGCCTGGGCTCCTGAATGGGGACTGTGTTATGTTTGGAGAATAGCACCACATCATTTACACTTGCAAACCCTTTGTAATCTTAATCTCTTTGTTGCTTTTATGTTATACTGGCCCCCCAAGGTTAAAGAAAGAGATTTAGACCTTAAACACAAATCCAGCCTTCAAGCTCTGGAATTATCTTTGCCTTTAAATGCAGCTGATCAATGCCCATTTCTTTTGAAAATAAAACCCTTTTGAACCTTGAAAGCCTTCCACTGTTGAGCTATGCCTAAGTGCCACATGGGGGAATGGGCAGAAAAGAGCCCATTTTTCCCTTAGTGCTTGCATTAGGGGTCCCAGAGTTCAGTCCAACGCAATCAATTTAATTGGCGCTAGCTCTGGTGACAAATTATGCTGGTTTACACTCCAGTGTAGCAGAGATTCCTCAAACGCAGGGGAAGAAGGGAGATACACTTCTTGGTCTCTACTTAAAGAGGGCAACAGTATTGGAAAAGGAGCACATTTAATTTATCACTGTCAGAGCAGGTGCAAAGTTTAATTCTAACTAAAAGCATTAAACAATTAACCCAGACAGTCAGGCCTTCTGAAAATGCTCAGCAGCGAGGAACGCTCGGACCAGATTACCAATGGAAACATCAAATGCGTCTCTTTCATTCTACTGAATACCTTCTTGCCCTGTTTTTTTTTTTTCCCCCAAACAAAGAAAAAGTCCCAGAAACAATAACTTCTCAGGTCTTTTGGTAGATGTCTAAATTGAAAGGGTCAAACAGGATGGCACCTTACACTCAACATAGCACACTGTCTTTTGAGCCCTAGTTGCTGAGCTGTGGGAAGAGAAATAAGAAGTCCACTTGATTTTGAGAGTTTTGTGATCTGGTTGTCCACTTTTTTATGGTGAAGTATGTTGTTAGGCAATATATAGTCTATCATTTTGAATTATTTTTTCAATATCCTAACTCTCTTGGGTCATCTTTTTTGGAGATGGGTCTGAGGGATACCATGAATGAGGGAAGAAATGTGAGGATAGTAAGAGCTAAATCCGATTCGATGTGAAGGTGAAATTTTCTACACACACACACACACACACACACACACACACACACACACCCCATTTCAGTTGACCAGAGAATTATTGAGAACATTGAGATATGCTTTGACCACTTTGATTATGAAAAGGTAAAGTTCTAGACAAGACAAATTGGGGATCATTGTTATATGGTTCCTGTAACATTGTCATTGGTAACATTATCATTATCATAGGTGGGCCAGAAATTATGACTTATATCAGACAAGACTGGAAGGATCATGGGATTGAAGACTCCATTATCTGCACTTGAGTTATGGTTGTGCCTCATTCTTGACTTCTTGGGCCTCTATAAACATGGGGTGATGAGATGAGATGCTCTTTATGAGTAATTCATGTTTTGCATCTATCTCTGTGCATGACATTCACAGTCCTGGCCTGTGTTGGTTTTCTGCTACTTTCTCTCCTGGCACTCAGAATAAATGAAGAGGTATCTGTCAGAGTATCTGACTTAAATAGTAGCAGTATGGTTCCAACTCTTTTATAAACTAGAACAATGAACTTACAGTCTAACAAAATGAAGGTAAGTCTGTGCTCATTCATTTCCTTTGGCCATCAAGGGTAAGACAAGGTGAGACAGTTGAGGATTAGGGCAGGTGTGCCTTTCTGTAGTGGTTGAAGAATATGTAGCTCACATTATTAGTGTACTGAGCAAAGCTCCTGCTTACATGTAACTACAGAATGGGGGATCTTATATGCATATGCCTGATTCCCTATTTCTACATTATTTGCTTTTATCATCCATCTAGACTTAATTACCATTTCACATCAGTCCTCATGAATTCTAGTTAGAATGCCTATTGCCACTATAATTTCAGAGGTTTATATAATTAATAAAACTAACAGGAACTGCCCTTCTCTTGGAGTCTCTGTTTTGTTCCTCATTGGGCCCTTCTGTTCTTAACTATCCTAATTCAGGGCAACTTGACTTGAGATACACATATAAAGAGACTGTTTTCTGCAGATTAAGTGAAAGCCCCATCTGCCAGCTATGGTTATTCTATGGAAAAGGCTGGAGGCAGAATAATCAGCCCTTGTATCTGTGGATCACATGTAATCAATACAACCAATCATGGATTAAAAATGTTCCAAAAAAAAGTTGTGTATGTACTAAATACAGAAAAATATTTTGTATCATTCTCTAGGTAATAATATGTAACAACCTTTTACATAGTGTTTTTATTGTATTAGGTATTATAAATAGTTTAAAACCATTTTAAGTATACAAGGAATGTGCACAGATTATGTAGAGAAATATAAGATTTTATAAACTTGTAGATTTCAGTAGTCTCTGAGATTTCTAGAACTTAGTATCTAGAACCATGACTGCATAGAAAAAGTGGTTAAGGTCTTATATATTTCAGTTATGTTTTATTATCATTAAGTTTGAAGCATTTCAACCTGACAGAAGAGAAGAAAGTAAAATTTTGGGAGGTAAAAAGTTGTACAATAACTTTTGCTTCCAACTGAGAGGGGGAGGGGGTAAGGGTTATGTTTAAGTTTCTTTCTTATTGCCTTTATCTTCTAAAGAAAAACCAGAAAAAACCCCTAAAGCCCAAAAATACAAATAACAAATGTATTTCCTTACAGTAGGATAAACAGTCAGCTGTGCCATTTCCAAGATCGCAATAACATAAACAAAAATAAACCAAGCAATTTCCATAGTGAGTTGTTGTGTTTAGTATATGAAGTATTTCTGGATTGTCATCAAGCCAGCATTTATGACCATTTTAGAGAAATAAAAAGAGTTACAGCTCTTGATGGGTGACAAGGGAAGAGAGAAACTTCAACTGATTGTAAAGGGTAGATATATATTTTCTGGGTCATGTGGGGACAGAGGAGAGTGAAAGGTCTTCCCTAGGAGAGATTTGAATCTAAGCCTAGGATTCTTCAGCCCGACTTTGAAAAAGCTGGCTTTCTGTGGTTAACTTAGTGACTGTCAATCATACCTTAGCATTTACCTTCCCTTCCAAAAAATGGAAATTCTCTGTGGGCTAAACAGTAAATCGAATCAATTCAAGTTGTTATCATTTGAGCAATAAGGTCTATAAAGTGGCCATGGATCTGATTTAGCATATATTTGCAGTTTCCTTACAGTTAAAATGTGATAAAGATAAATACTCCGAAAAATCTGTACAGTTGAACTCTGGGAAAATCTTAAGAAGGAACCATCAGCATGCTTTGTTTATGCTCATGTAGGAAGGCAGAGCCTTTTCTTCTCAGCATCGAGATTCTTCTACTCTCTTACCTTCTAATGCACTTCATTTCTTCTCTTCTCAATCGTGTGGAGTCAAACCTCACCCTCAGTATTAGCTTTCAGTCTATCATCCACCCTACTTTTCTGGAAGGAACATAAAAGGGCACGACAATCTCTCACTCTTTGATTGTTCTGAAGTCCCCAAATATTCTCTTTAGCATTAAACCCTCCTGTTCACGCATGTCTCTAAATCCTTCAGGGGGTTCTAATTCACTATTCTCTCTCTCCCAAATCATTGTTTTCCAAACATGGTCAGAGAGGTGTTCTTTTCTAGCCTTCATTTTTCTAACTTGGTAAGATTTGTAACTTTGATTCTGGCAGGAATTAATAATCTCCTTGTTATATTCCTAATTAGTTTCTCATCAAAATCACTGTTAGGGTCTGTTCATTCCTCTGGTCTTTGGAGGTTTTTCCTCCCCCTCAGGTGACAAGCCAGAGTTGGTGGCAGAGGTATTCCAGGGAGGTTTTTAGCTCTATTAAAGGCTCTATGGACATATTATTTCCTCCATTCAATTAAGAATTTTCCCCTTTAGACTGTTCCAGTAGGAACCAGGTGTTGTGGCAAACCTCCCTAAATAGCTCAACATGGCAAGCAAGACCACAGTTATGTCCTTCTCATTTGGGTTTGCTTCTTGGGTTCTAGGCTTTGGAACATATCCAATTACTATACAGTAGCTGGCAACACTGTTTCATGAAGCGCCCTTATCTATTTTCTCAAGAAGGAATTTCTCTGCAACCTCAAAACAATTAAGTAGTGGTAGAAAGACCATTTTTGTTTCACCTTTTGAGAATTTAGACTCAGATCAGACTTGCTGATCTCTTCTTTTGGTCTAGGCTATACTGTTCAGTGTCTATGGTCCCGGATGGTTAGTGTTACATCCTGGTTGAGGAGTAATAGAATGATCTTCATGTTGACCATGTCAGCTCTAAATTCTTCTCTAAGATCTATTCTTTCCCTCCAACTGCTCATGGTTTTCATCAGCTCCTACATAGCTCAAGTCAAGGGTCCTGAGAAAGAATGTCAGAAAAAACCATATTTCACTTAATACATTTGTATTCATTTCCATACCACACAATACATTTGCTTATACATTTATAAGCTAAATCTAGCATACTGTGGCAATGACAAGGACAGGAAGGCTCCTTATAGGAGCAGACAGTTTTCAGATAGAGGGGTCTTCAAAGATGCTAATCTACTCTTCTTTATATATCCAAGAAAGTTTAACCCATTTTATGGGTATGGTTGTTACTCAATTTTACAATAAATAACAATAATAGAGCTTAAAGAGTCTCTTAGCTTCTCCATCCCTAACGTTTATTTATTTATTTATCTATCTATTTATTTATTTATTTATTTTGCCAGTTCTGGGCTTGAACTCAAGGCCTGAGCACTTTCCTTGGACTTTCTCAAGGCTACAGCTCTACCACTCGAGCCTCAGCACCACTTCTGGCTTTTTTCTATGTATGTGGTACCAAGGAATTGAACCCAGGTCTTCGTGCATGCTAGGCAAGCACTCTACCACTAGGCCAAACTTCCGGCCCCTAACATTTATTTAAAAATAGCAAATCAACCTCCGAAGTGCCTCAGATATCAGAAAGGAAGTATAGTTGTTTCTCTCTGATAACAATACCAGTGTGGCTTTTAGATGCCTTTCCTTGTCATTCCTGCCTTTTGCTTGCATACGTTTGCAGAGAGAATGCTGGGGTGGAGACGACTGCTAAGGCTTCTGTGGGAATGTGCCCTTCCACTGGCATAGTCAGTGATGATGATGGAAGTCTTCATAGCCAACAATGTTCTAGCTCTCCTCAACACTGAAAGCCTGATGGAGATTCTCTGTGTGTCACTCAGAATGTGAGGATGGATAGGCATGGTGTCAACCACTTGAGAGTGAGTTCCTAGTGGAGAAACATACAGTCATGAAGATCAAAGGCGACCTCGAGGAATCTGGCTGTATGATGCTGACATCTTCCCTTGTTATTTGATTAAGAATAATCAGGAACTGCACTGTTCAGAGAAGTTCAGTAAGGAGCTTGTGGGAAAGGTGGAGGTACTTCTCACCAAGACATCCAAGCCTGCCAGTGCAGTTTGCTATGCCTAAGGGTCCTTTAGCATGGGGCTATAGTGAGTGCTATTTTCTCTACCTTTTTCATCTTTGATATTTTATTTTATAACTTTTTATTAAAGAATTTATTAACATTGATTTTTACATCATATTTCAAATGACGAATTTAACAAACAAGTATTCAAGAAGGGAATCTCTACAATCACTGGTACTTAGATTTTAGAACATAATTAAAATTAGGCTGAGGGTTTGTATGTCATATATACATATTAATCTATGTAATAAAACATTATGTCTATAGAATCATAGATTTTTATGTCTATGTAGTTGTGTTTATATTTCCAGTATCTTGTCCATAGCATTGGGTATACAAATATTGAGTCCTTGCCCTTGTACTGGTTGGAGCCAATAGCCACATATTAAGGATACCATGTGCCTTTTGTTTTTTTTGGTCTTGACTTGTCTCACTCAATATGATTCGTTCTAGATTCTTCCACTTCCCTGGAAATGCCATTATTTTATCTTGTCTGTTGGCTATGTAGAATTCCATTGTATATATATATATATGTGTATAGTATATCTATATATATATCTCATATTTTCTGTATCTGTTCATCTGCAATAGGGCATCTGGATTGTTTCCATCACCTGGCTATTGTGAATAGTACAGAGATAAACATAGCTGAGCAGGTGTCCTTATCATATCTTGGGTTATTGTGTTCAGGATAAATGCCCCAGGAGTAGTATGGCTGGATCGTAGGGAAGGCCAATTTTCAGTTCTTTAAGAAACCACACTACTTTCCAGAGTGGCTGAACTATCTTACAGTCCCACCAGCAGTGCAGTAGGGTTCCTTTTTCTCCACAACCCCACCAGCATCTGTCATTGTCTGAGTTCAAAATCTTGGCCATTCTTGTTGGGGTAAGGTGGTATCTTGGGGTTGTTTTTATTTACATTTCCTTTATGACCATGGATGATGAGCCTTTTCTCATATGCTTTTCTGCCATTTTAACCTTTTCTTTTGATAAGTCTCTCTTTAGTTCCATTGCCCATTTAGTGATTGGTTTGTTGGGTTTGGGGGGGGGGATTAGTTTCTTGAGTTCCCTGTAGATACTGGATATTAAGCATTTGTCTGATGTATTATTGGTAAATATCTTTTCCCAGTTGGTTGGCTGTCTCTCTACTTTAGTGGCTATGCTTTTATCTGTGCAGAAACTTTTTATTTTTAGGTAGACCCTTTTATCGAGTCTCTCCAATCTGTTGTGACCCTGGGATTCTGTTCAGGAATCTTTTGCCTGTGCCTATGGGTTCCAGTGTCTCTCCAACTCTATCATTTAGCAGTTTCAAGGTTTCCTGTCTGACATTGAGGTCTTTGATCCATTTTGAGTTAATGCTTGTGCATGGTGAAAGGCTAGGGTCAATTTTTAGTTTTCTGCATGTGGCTGCCTGGTTTTGCCAGCACCAATTAATTGAATAGGCTGTGTTGGTTCTACTGTATATCTTTGGCTCCTTTGTCAAATACAAGTTGACTATAGGTATGTGGTTCTATTTCTGGTTCTTCTTTTCTGTTCCATTGATCTTCTGGTCTGTTTTTGTGCCAATACTATGATGTTTTTGTTATTATGTCTCTATAGTAGAGTTTGAAGTCTGGTATTGTAATAGCATCAGCATTGCTCTTTTTGCCTAGAATTGTTTTGGCTATTCTAGGTCTTTTCTTGTTCCATATGTCTTTGGGATTTTGATGGGGATTGCATTGAATTTGTATATCAATTTTGACGGTATGGCCATTTTCACTATATTGGTTCTCCCTGCCCATGAGCATGGGATGTCTTTCCATTTCCTGGTGTCTTTCTTTCTTAGGTTAGGCTTTTATAGTTTTCATTAAATAATTCCTTTACATCTTTGGTTAGGTTAATTCCTAAGTATTTTATTTTGGGGGGAGCTATTGCAAATGAAATCATTTTCTTGATTTGTTTGCATATTGTTGGCGTACAAGAAGGCTACTGACTTTTGCAGGTTAATTTTGTATCCTGCTCATATTTTATTGTTAAAGACATTTTATTTTGAAATAACTTCAAGCTTGGAGAAAAGTTGCAAGAAAATCTATCTGTTATCTAGATGCACCAATTTTTATTTTGGTACAGTTTGGATCTGCCTCTTGTATTGTTTTCTGAATCATCTGAGAAATGTCATATTGTTTGTGCCTTAATAATTCAGTGTGTATTTCCTAAGAAGTAGCAAATTCTTTTATGTGACTGGAATATCGTTATTAAATAATAGGAAAATTATCTGTGATATAATGTTTTGATTTAACCAGTAGTCCATATTCTAATGTTGACAGCAAGACCAATAATGTCTTTATAGTATTAATTTTTTCCCTGAGCACTGGATCAGGTCTATACCCATGTACTATATTGAGCTATCATGTCCCCTTTTCTCTTTAAATCACAGTACTTTGATCTTTATCTTTTATTCCATTGACATATTTTTACAAAATACAGACTGTTTTATAAAATAATCTTCATCTGGAATATATGTGATATTTCCTTATGATTAGAATCAAGTTAGGCATTGTGGCCAGAATTCTATAAGGGTAATATGGGTGTGCTTCTCAGGCTAATAAATCTAAAAACATGATTATCTGTCTGAGTCTTTCCTTCCTTCCTTCCTTCCTTCCTTCCTTCCTTCCTTCCTTCCTTCCTTCCTTCCTTCCTTCCTTCCTTCCTCCTTTCTTTCTTTCTTTCTTTCTTTCTTTCTTTCTTTCTTTCTTTCTTTCTTTCTTTCTTTCTTTCTTCCCTTTTTCTTTTTGTCAGTCCTGAACTTGAACTAGACTTGAACTCAGGGCCTGAGCACTGTCCTTGGGCTTTCTTAAGGGTAGAGCTCTCCACTTGAGCCACAGCACAATTTCTGGCTTTTTCTATGTATGTGGTACTGAGAAATTGAACCCGGGTCCTTGTGCATGCTAGACCAACACTCCAATACTAGGTCAAACTCAGTTTTCAGATCTGTCTGCTGAGTAGTTATGATTACAGGCATGGCCCACCAGGCTTGATTCCTATTATTGGTGTTAATTGTTCTCTAAACTGGTACTAGTACCAAGGCGTGAACTCAGCCAAGCTTCTGCTTGGCTTTTTTTACTTAAGGCTGGTACTTTACCACTTATACCACATTTCTAGTCTGTCATTTTGTTGATTAATTGGAGATTATGTCTCATAGACTTTTCTGCCTTGAACCAAGCAAGATCCTCCTGGTCAAAGCTCCCTGAATAGCCTGAATTGCAGCCCTGAACTACTGGTGCCTACTTCACATTCCTGCTTTCTGAAATGTTTACAATCTATTATTTATCATGGTACCCATATGATAAGACATTGGCGGTCAGTGGGGAGTCTCTTCAAGTTGCTGCTGTGTAGTTTTCCCTTCCCTTCCCTTCCTTTCCCTTCCATTCCCTTCCCTTCCCTTCTCTTCCCAGCCTCTCCTCACCTCCCCTCTTTTCCCCTCCCCTTCCCTTCTCTTTGCTTCCTGTCCCTTCTCTTTGTTTCTTTCTTCATTTTCTAAAAGCATAATATTTCCTTTCATACTGGTGGAAACTAACATAGGAAGTGATTTCTTGCAGCCTTGCTATAGAGTGAATTTAAATTTTTTTACTTTTTTCTCAATTCGATGGGTGAGAAGTACCCATCATTATAAGGAGATCGAATATCTTTTTTAAATATCTTTTTTGTATTTTATTGTTGGGGTGATGTAGAGAGGGGTTACAGTTACATTTGTCAGGTAGTGAGTACATTGCTTTTTGTGTGTGGGGGGGGGCGGTCATGGGGCTTGAACTCTGTCTCCGTGCACTGTCCCTGAGCTCTTCAGCTCAAGGCTATTGCCCTACCCCTTGAGCCTCAGTGACACTTTCTGTTTTCTAGTGATTAATTGGAGATAAGAATCACATCTTCTTTAGTGCCCAGGCTGGCTTTGAACCTTGATCCTCAAATTTCAACCTCCTGAGTAGCTACGATTACAGGCATGAGCCACTGTGCCTGGCAGTACATTACTTCTTAAACATTGATACCCCTTCTCATATTTTTCTCACAGTTCCCCCCTGCCTCCCAGTCATTATTTTCCCCTTCCCTTCCCTATTTTAAATAAACAAACATATATACAATATATCAGGTGCCAAAGTTGAATATCTTTTAATATGTGTAAGCATTTTAATGTATTTTGAGAAATATTAGTATATTTTATTTATTTATTTGTTTGTTTATTTATTTATTTATTTTGCCAGTCCTGGGGCTAGAGCTCAGAGCCTGGGCACTGTCCTCGGACTTCTTGCTTAAGGCTAGTGCTCTGTCACTTGAGCTACAGCACAATTTCCAGCCTTTTCTATATATGTGGCATTGAGGAATTGAACCCAGGGCTTTGTGTAAGATAAGCGAGCACTCCACCACTAGGCTACACTCCTGCCCCCTTTTACTCATTTTCTATTAGCTTTTTCGTCAATTCTGAAAGTTGAAAAATATATTTTGGTGAGGAGCTGGTGGCTCACACCTGTAAATCCTAGCTTCATTCATCTTTTGACATTAGTTTATTTCAATTGAGCTACTGTGTTCTAACTGATCTGCCAAATGTACTTTTGTTCTGACTCCTAGAAAGGTGTTGGCCTTGTTGATGTGGCCTGTCTAGGAGTTGGCTTCCAGAAGAGAAATGTGATTCCTTGAAGCTAGGACAGTCTCCAGCAGTTCCTTTTCAGTCTTTCTCACTTTCTAGGAACATGCTTTCATGATTCAACTGCTTTATGACTGTGAGTTCAGTCTACTGTCAGATTTCTGCCCTGTGCCTAGAAGACTTGTGTTTCCCTATCTGAAGTTCTTACTTGGCCCTAACATACTGTGACGCCAGGTCTAGTACCATCTGTGGAATCAGTGAATACATTTAATTTTCAGATCCACAGGCTTACCTTTGGCCTCACATAATTTCTGATTGTTTTACTAACATCTATTATCTTGTTTTATACTGCTTTCCTTTTTTTTTTTCTTTTTCTTTTCCCAGGGTTTGAATTCAGGGCCTGAGTGCTGTCCTTGGGCTGTCTTAAGGCTAGTTCTCTACCACATGAGCCACAGCACCATTTCCGACTTTTTTTATGTATGTGGTGGTGAGGAATGGAACTGGGTCTTTGTGCATGCTAGGCAAGCATTTGACCACTAGGCAAAACTCCAGGCCCCCTGGTTTTTTTTATGCCTATGTAGTTATGTTTATATTTCCAGTACCATGTCCATAGCATTGGGGATGCAAATATTGAGTCCTCGCTCTTGCACTGTTTGGATATAATAGCCACATATGAAGGATACCATGCGCCTTTTGTTTCTTTGGTCTTGACTTGTCTCATTCAACATGATTTGCTCTAGGGAGGCCCCCTGTTTTTATTTTCTACCCAAGTCTTTCTTTTTCCTTTGTTGTTTACTTTTAGACTGATTATTTTCCTCTTTTGTATATTAACAGTTCTAAACTCATTTTCCATTCTGATTATTCCAGAAATTATAATACAAATACTTGATTTACTGAAGTCTAAAGTTAATCCTTCCCTTTTAAAATTTTATCTTATTCAGATAACTTTCTTACAATACTGTCTTAACAAATATATTATTTGTCATGTGTCTGTCTTGCTTCCTTTTTAGAACTTTATAGCACATAATTTTCTTACTGTTTTTATCTAATCTATCAATGTTTGTGTTGGCTCACCCATGTACTTATTTTGCAGAATGCAGCAAAGTAGTTCATAATAAAGTGAAGACTGAAAGCTACAAATTTCAAAATTAAGTTTAACAGTATATTAAAAATTAAAATTAAAATAAAAAATTAAAATTAAAATGTTCTAGACACAGAAAGAAGAAAATAATGACATACACAATTATATTACATTGTTTAAAATATTGAATGCATGTATATTTCATAAAAAAATTCTCACCCAAATTTGGCTTTAGTTGATTGTGGAACTTGATTTAACAGTCTCTGTAAGGTGGTTATGCTTATGTCTGATGCTGGAACTGGAAGTTTACAAATGTTCAGGAAAGGAAGATGGATGTGAAATAAATGAGACCAAGAGAATGTTGGAGGCCAGACATGGTAGCAAATGTCTGTAATCCTACCTATTTGATTAATGGATATTGGGAGACCAACCAGGGTAAGAAAAACAAAAAGTATCAAGATGAGTGTGGTGGTACATGCCTAGAATCCAAGTTATGGAAAAGGCATCGACAGGAGGATTTTAGTTAAAATTCATACTCTGAGAAATTACTAAAATGAAAAGGACTGAGTTAACTGGTATAAAGAGCCTAGCAGGTGCAAAGCCTTGGTTTCAAAGCCCAAAACTGAAAAAAATTAAGTAAAGTTAAATCCCAGGATCCCACAAGCATAAGTTGAAATCTCATAGAAGATAAACTGAAACTCATGTCAGTTCTTACTGCCTCGGGGCCTTAACCTTGGCAGTAGAGTTTGCAGAAGCTGAGGCCCAATGTCATGAAACTAAACATATACCCTCACCTAGGACTCGGAGGAGCCAAAGAAAGATCCAGGGGAAGGGAGAGGAGTTGCAAGTCCTTAGCTGTTCAATACCACAGGTCTACTGCCAAGTATCTGTGTTGTCCTCCAAAATCTTCCAACAACTTCCATTTGAACTAGTTCAATTCCCTTTTCTAGGGAATTGTAGAATTTGAGAGATGTAGTTTATCCTAATCAAAATGACACATTGCAAGGCTATCACGAACAATCTTTCTTGCATCTCAAACCTTTCTATCTAAAATGATTTTTCTCTTGCTTGAAATACATCTCATATAATCTTCTTTGGTAAATATTTCTTAATAGTTCTTGTCTTGGTTTTGCTTGAATTTTAAAATTATATTTGATATTAAAATTATACTTTCCTTGGATATCTAATTGTAGACTGGCATGACCATTATTTGTGTGAGCACTTTAAGGACACTTTCCCAACTGATTCAGGATGTCATTTCTACTTCCAGGCGTCCCACTGTCAATGTAATCACCATTCTCCTTGAAATAATGTGACTTTTGCCTCTGGCTGCTTTAAAGATCTTCTTCTTGTCTTGGGTATACAACACTTTCACAGTTATGTATCAAAATGTATATGTCACTTTTTGAGCTTGATTTATTGGTAAGTTATCTGATTATCATTATGATTTTTGCATATTGCCTCTACTACATTATCTTGTTATTCTCCATTCAGGCCTCCAATTGGATATGTGTTACAGCTACAAAGAGATTTCCATTTTCTTTTTTATTATTAAGACTTAATTTATTTGCATTGTAAGTGGATGCTAGGGTCTCTGAAATTCTTTGAAACATGTTGAGACTTATTTTATGATTCAGGTTTTAGATTTGAAAAGTCTGAGAATGTAAGTTGTTTGTAACTCTTGTTTCCTTCACTGATTTCACTATTTTTCTCTAGAATTGCATTTTATGAGAATTGAAAGCAGTATGATATATCATTCTGTCTATTACACCTAGTATGGCGTCAAGAGCACAGGCTTGTCTGACAATCTAGGATTCCAGTCTTAGCTTAGTTGGCTACTAGACAATGTTCACATAGATATCTCTCTGGGTTGCTCTTGAGCTCTTCTTGGAAATCTGTGTTTAATTTCATTCCACTATGAAAAATATATTCAACAAAGTTGTCTGGACCCTAGACTTCCTGTAGTAGGATGTTTCTACATGTGTGCAAGCTGGGATTCCCATTACACTGGTAATGTAAACACACTTATAAGGGATCTCAAAATGCTGGTACTAATTTTCCCAGCAGCTGGTTGCATATTTTCTCCCATTCTTATTATTTTTCCAGAAACTATAATGCACAACAAAAAATCAGAATGTACTTTTCAAAACCTCCATGCCAATCTGACATTCTATAGTAAAATCTGAAAAGGAAGAATGAACCTCTATGAGAGGTTGCATAGAAGCTTTGGCCAGTTGATTTCAGACTGTTGAAACTGAACAGGATAAAGACAAAAGGACTAGAGTCACCATTCAAAAGTGTGGAAGCTGAACCCCAAGGATGGTGATATTCTTGGGCTATAGGAGAGTCAGAACCAGAAGAAAGTTTCTTAACATTCTAGGGCCAACCCTTGGCATCTGTGTGCCTCCTGCAGGAAATGAGAGTGCTAGCCGCAACATCATGAAAATGTACTTGGCCTACTATATATAGCTCACTGTCCGAGAGAGAGACAGAGAGAGAGAGAGAGAGAGAGAGAGAGAGAGAGAGAGAGAGAGAGAGAGAGAGAGAGAGAGAGAGAGAGAGATGAGAGAGACAGAGAGACAGAGAGAGACAGAGAGAGAGAGAGACAGAGAGAGAGACAGAGAGAGAGACAGAGAGAGAGACAGAGAGAGAGACAGAGAGAGAGACAGAGAGAGAGAGAGACAGAGCCAGAGAGACAGAGCCAGAGAGACAGAGAGACAGAGACAGAGAGACAGAGGGAGAGACAGAGACAGAGAGACAGTCTTTAGTTGAGTTGTTTGAGAATCTACAGCATTAATGGTGGAGAGATAGATTCCAGTACCTTGGTGTAGAAGTGCTGGCATGAAGCGTTGCTAGATTCTGAGAAGTCTTTATGCAGTACCAGGTAGGTGAGTTGCTTAAAAGCAATGATCATCATCATCATCATCATCATCATTATCATCATTGTCACCACCTCAAAGCACTGGTAGAAGCTGATGTCTGGATTTATGCTAACTAGCCACTCTTCCCCACCTCATTGTGTCCTCTGGTGATAACATTTGGGGACCAACCTTGTTTTATGTCTGCCTTCCGTTGTTCCCTTTTCTCCTTTCTTTTTAAAAGCCTGGTACAGAATCAGGTTCATGTGGGAGGGGGAAGACCCCTTGAATTTGAATACGTTGAAGAATTCACAGTGGCTTAGCCAAGATACCCATTTCCTCCCATAACTCACATGATTATGTTAATTCAGAAGAAATGTGTTGATGCACTATTAAAAAGCACGATCTGTTTTCAGCTTCTGGGTAAAGAGGAGAGCAGCAGCCTTTAGTGGTCGTGTCAGTTTTGCCTATATTATTATGTGCAGATGTGCCAGCTGCCAGTAGGCATTTTCTCTGTGATAGCGCTAACCACTTAACCGTGGGTCAGCGAGGTGCAGCTCTCAGCCAATAGATCTAATTGCAATCCTTCTATGTTCCCTGTGATTGCAGGTTTCTCCAGCTCTATAAACAAATAGTAATCAACTAAACCTGTTACCTCTGAGTAGAGATGTCACGATATGAAATATTAACTGTTCAAAATACAGCAATGATGGTTTCAAGCGGTATTTGTTTCTTGAAAAATAAAGGAAAAATTTAAAAAGAAGGGGAAATCAGAAGCTCAAGATTTGGAATTCTGAAGGGCCCTCTGGCTCTTTTCCCTCTACATAATAAAAAAATCGCATATGTATACGACATGTTTTATGTGGCCAGATACAGCGTAAATATTGTGTGCATCTTTTGCTGCAGTAACAATGCATTAGCAGCATCACAAATAAGCTCTGCCTCAGCATCTACATTTTTATGACATTTTTATGTTAATGCAAGTCAAACTTATGTTTTGTGATGTATCTAATCCACTCCAAATTAATCTATTTGTATTCCTATAATCCAATCAGCTCCAGTCTTCCCTGCTGAAAAGTTAGATGTAAAGTCCAAAGCAGAAATATGGCAGGGAAGCTGGGTCCAGAGCTTTGCTTTTAGTAGATGATTTTCTGCTTTGGCACACAGAGGCAATATAGATTTGGACAGGCATATCTGGCAGAGGCAGAGGTAGAGCAGGGATGGAGAAATGATTCTGTGGTCTGAAGCTACCAATGGGGAAAATACCATGTCTTTATAGATTGGTAGAGAAATATTAGCCTGAAGAATGTAATGCCTTTATGTAATACCAGTCCTACCACCAGCACCGTCACCATCACTACCACCATCATCATCATTACCATTAGTTAGCTTTAGTATTAATAATGTTTCCTCTGACGATAACTAAGAGCCTTTACCATGTACTGAATCAAGGCACCAGTCTTTGGTCAAATATTTACTGCATGCTAGACATTGTATTTAGTTTTTATTGAGCATATGCCCTGTACAATGTATACGCTGCAGGTACTAGGAATCTACTCTGTAGAATGTGCATGCCAGAGCTGGAATCTAGATTTCGTCAAGTTTAATTTAGATCCTGTCAGTCCACTGAAGGTGGAATATATACTGGACCTTGTTCTGATTTCAAACCTTATCACGAAACAAATTAAAATATACTAGCACAGAGAGTCAAATAGAGCAAATGAATAGAATAGTTTTCAGACATAAATACTTCCATATAGTCAAGTAATTTTTGATAAGGATGTCAAATACATTAAGCAGGCAAAAGGCTTTTTGTTTTTGTTTTTGTTTTTGCCAGTCCTGGGCTTGAGCTCAGGGCCTGAGCACTGTCCTTGGACTTTCTCAAGGCTAGAGCTCTACCACTTGAGCCTCAGCACCAGTTCCAGTTTTTTTTTTTCTATGTATGTGGAATAGTGGAATCGAACCCAGGCCTTCATGCATGCTAGGCAAGCACTCTACCACTAGGCCAAATTCCCGGCCTGCAAAAGGCTTTTTAACAAATGGTGCTGGCACAACTAGAAAGCCACATATATAACAATGAAGTTGGAATATTTCCTAATACCATATATATAATTAACTAAAAATTTATTGATAACCTGAGTTTATTAAGTTCTCAGAAAACAGATCAAAATCTTTGCAATGTTAGATTTGTAACTGATTGATTGGATATGACATCAAAAGCATAGGTTACAAAAGAAAAATATAAACAAATTGGATTTTATGAAGTATAAAAAGGCATGCAATTCAAAGATGTTCTCAATAGAGCAATAAGGAACCCCCCAAATGGGGAAAAATCTGTAGTTCACATATCTGATATTAATATTAACATCAGTATTGATATTAGTATCAGTAGCCATAAAACTCAACAAAAATAAACAGCACATTTATAAATGAGGTAAAATCTTGAACAGACATTTCCTCAAGAAGAAACACGAATGGCCATGCATATAAGATACAAATACTTATTAGGATGTTTACTATAAGCGCATACACACACACACACAGACACACAGACACACAGACACACACACACACACACACACACACACACACACACAGAGAGACAGAGAGACAGAGAGAGAGAAAATAACTGTAGAAACATGAAGCTTTGTATACTGTTGGTGAGCATGGAAGGTGTAATAATCATCATGAAAAACAGTATGGCAATTTTCAAGAAATTATAAATGAGCAGTGTGCTGGTATCTCATGCCTATAATGCTAGCGACTCAGGAGGCTGAGATCTTAGGATTGTGGTTTAAAGCCAGCATAGCAAGAAAGCCTAGGAGACTCTAATCTCCAATTAGCCACCAAAAAGCCAGAGTGAGATGTGGCTCACATGATAAATATTAGTCTTGTTCGATAGGGGCAGTGCGCAGGGATGGTGTGCAGGCTTTGAGTTCAAGCCCCAGGATTGGTACGAACAAAATTATACACAAATTTGTCATTTAATCTAGTAATTCCACTTTTGGATCTATCTTTTTATCTATCTATCTATCTATCTATCTCTCATATATATGCATAAACATATATATGTATATACATACAGAAAAATCTTAAAGATAATTTGCTTACACATATTAATAGTAACATTAACCACAAGATTTGAGGCACAAAATGAACCCTGCATCCACTGATCAGTGAGTAAATGGATAAGTGAAATATACATACTACAATGGAATATTATTCAGAAAGAGAAAGAAAGGAAGTTCTGAGGTCTGTTGTAAAATGAATGAATCTTGAGGACATCAGAAACCAGTCACACACATACACACAAATATTATACAAGAGCCCACTTGGGTAGCAAGAAGAGTCAAAATTACAGAGAGAAAAAGGATGGTAGTTGCTAGGGGCTGGGAGGAGAAAAGGGAATTATTGTCGAATAGATACAAAGCCTCAGTTTTATACTATGAAGAGTTCTGGAAATGGATGGTGCTTATACATGTACAACCACAACATAACTGTGGTCAATCCCATCAAATTGTATGCTTAAAAATGGTTAACATAGCAAATTTGATGTTTAGGTGCATTTTCTCATAAGTAAATTGTCAGGGGAATAAAGCCTATGTGTTTACTTGAAATTCTATGTTGCACATTCAGTATGCTGTTCTGAGTCCATATCCCAACCCTACCACTTCACTTAGCAATTCAGGAAAATGACAGATACTCTGGATCTTGGTTTTCTGGTCTATCATATTAATGATACTTTGCCTGTGGTGATTGTTGCGAAATAGTGAGTTAAAGTATAGAAAGATGCTTGGCCCTTCACTGCTATATTGTTTCCAGTTTTGACGTTAAGAATGGTGAGAATTCCTTAAGCCAAGTTGTATAATTTTTCAGGTGAATAGAACTATAGGATGGAGACCCAGAAGAGCTAAGTGCCTTACTCATAATCACACAGCTACATAGGATACAGCGATTATAAAAATCTTGGAATCCTGCTTCCTAGGAGAGTGGCTTTCTGTTATGTTCAGCTGCTGCCTTACTTGTACAACAGATATAAAGAATGTCATAATAGAATGTCATCTTCTGTTATTACCCCAAAGTATGTAGCCCAGGAATTCATTGGTTGTGTTTTGGTTCAGTTGATCTTGAGGCAAAGGGGTCCCCCACCCCCGCACAAGGCCTTTGGTGATGAACTTCAGGACCAGTTGCAGCAGGTTTGAACTCTTTCCTTCCAAATTTTCATCCCGAATAAACCTTTCCTGTAGCACCTTTCCCAGCTGTCCTAATCCCTGTTAAATTTCAAGGATGAGTCAGACTACAGACATCTGTCTGGGATCTGTTTGGGAAAAGACTGGAAGCCTGTAGAACGTGAAGGCTAGAATTCATCTTTTCTTTCCTTAGAGCTGCATTAAAGGAAAGGGGGTGGGGAACAAGATGAGGGGAGGGGATGGGGGGAAGGGAATGGGGACCAAAACATGAGAAGGGCTATCAAGGTGTGTGAGGTAATGCACCTTCTATCTGGTGAATATAGCTGTAACCCCTCTGTTAATTACACTAAAAATATATGAAAAGAAAGAATATGCAGTGACAAAAAGTATCTAGCCAGTGTTTGCTCAATCAATTTCTGGTGGCTAAATCAGTAAGAGAGGCCTTAGTTTGAACTGGAAACAAACACTGGGAATTATTATTTTTATTTCCTTCCATAAGTTAGGCTCCCTGTAAAGGTGGCTCTACTTTTGTACCACTCTGGCTTTCCCTAGCTATCTCCCCATCATGATTCACGCATGGGGCTTTCTTGAGTTCTCTGTCACGATTCAGGACGGGAGTCTTCTGTCGATTTGTGTTGAGCTCAGATGGGTCCATGCGGTTCACGCGCAGAGGAACCTTGTCAGTCCTACTGAGAGGGGAGAGAGCAGACGGTGGCGGTAGGGTAGGGTGGCTCTGGTGATCTGTGTGTGGGTAGAGGTGCAGGCGGGCTCCCAGGGATGGAATTGGCTTGCAAATCTGCAGTGGACCCTCTTCTCCTTTAACACGGATGCTGGGTAATTAGCAAAATGCGCACAGGGTTTTATCCATATTCATGCGCCCTTTCCCACAAGCAGAAACAATCCAGTCCCTATTATTTCCTTGCCTGTGCAGCTCTCACTGCCACCTGCAGAGTCCTGTGTTGCTCTGTTCACATCGTGTTGGCTCCGGTTGGGGACTGGGGAGTGGAGAGGGGGGGGCTCCAATGGCCAGGGTGAGGGTGTGAGTGGGTGGGGGGAGGGCTTCACTGAGAGCAGAGGGACTGCTCACCAGTCGGCTATCTCTGGTGGGCTGGAAATTTCAATGAAGTGAATCACAGCTATGATTACCCACAATCCTTGAAAGGACCCCAGGAAGGGGTAGGGTTACCTAATTATTGCTGTGTAACAAAGGAGAAAATGAGGCCCCAAGATGGGACTATTCACTGTTTTGCTCTTCAGCTCCATTCTCTGAGCCCTCCTAGGCTGTCTGAGAGGACCCCTTCCTTGGTCTATCTTGTGTTCTGGCATCTGGGCAGCAAGGAGAGCTTGGAGGCGAGATCAGAAGACAGCTGGATACAGAAGTTTGTTCTTGGTTACTGCCTGGGTGGTACTGGCAGTACCGGTGTCCCTCCATGGCCTCATGACTGTGTGACGACTTTTCTAAGTCAACACCTCCCATCTTTTCCAACAGCCTTTGTTTTCCAGCTTGTTCCATTCACTCCCAGAGATGTTAGAACTTCCTGGTCGTGTAAGGCTTTTTTTTTTTTCTATTACATTCTTAGAGTTGGCCAACTGATGCCTACCAGTACCTCAGCTGGTACCACAAACAGCCTGCCAGTGACCATAAAACTCATAGGCACAACCCAGCATGTTTCCTTGCTCACCTGGATTATTCCTATTTGGCCACAATGGGTGTCCTCTTCTTTGTCCCTTCTCAGACAACTGTGAAACTACCACAAAAGGAGATCTAGATCTCTGTCCCATCTGCCTCACTCTTTATGAAATGAGTAGCTATTTGATAACAGGGACTAACTTGTCTTAGTAAGAAGCAAGAACCCAAGTATGGGCATAGATGTAAATGGCATGAAGGACATTCAGGTTTTTGTTGTTGTTGTTTATAGTCTATCTTCTCTGCATAAAGGAAGTGCTATATTCAGTGCACAACAGAGGGCGGGATGGGTGGAGTCATGCCATCAGAAGTAGCTGAGCAGGAACTTTTCAATCCTGATCTCTCTCTCTGCACTCAGACATCTGCTAGTCTCTCTGAATTTCATGTTTGGGAGGCATAATCACTGTTTTCTTAATTTAATATTAATCTCCTCCCTTTTTTTGTTCATGATGCAAAAGCAAACTTCCAAACACGTGACACATGATGAAACAGTGAGGTCAGTCTCTGTAAGGTTTATCTTTCCTTCACCTGGGGCAAAAGTGGAGACAAGTAAACCTCATGGTTGTCAGGGCTCCCAGGATAGGGGCAGAAATAAGCTCACCTAAGCTCTCTGTTTTCTCGCTTTCTGTGAAAGGAAGTTCACGACTGAGCTGTACATCATTTACATTGAATTTGATAATTATTTACCACATGGTTACTATGAACTCAGCACCTGACAATTTCTAGCAGGGCTACGAAAGGAGCATATGGCATAGTGCTTGCCTTCAAAAGACTTCTACATTTATTAGTGACACATGACCAGTGTTGGGAGAAAATGAAAACCCTAGACAGATGTGCAGGGTGTTTTATGTGCAAGTTCTAAAAGTGCTCAATTGGTATATATAATATATGATTGTGATTAAAGGGGATCATCAGGAAGGTGTTGGGGAAAGCATCACGAAAGAGCTTCTTGAAGGAATGAAATGATTTGAGCAATACCAGTTACGGAATTCAACAGGATCATAGCTTTCTTTTCTTTGGAGCTCATAGCTACCTTCCTAGGAAGCACACAAGACATCCTGAATTTCATCTTTTCAGTCATAATGTGCTTTTTCTCTCCATCATCTCCATCAGCCATACTGTAACACCCTTTGGCTATGGGGGTCTTTCTTTCTAGCCTGTATAGTAGAAAAAAATGCATGGTGATCTGACAGTGCTTTCTGGTGGTGGGTGAAGTATTTCTACAGAAAGCCATTTATATACTGGATTATAGAGTTTATGCTTCCACTAACACCCCAAAGGCAGAGAGTAACTTGAAAAAAAAATCACTAAGAAGCCCTTAACCTTGTAACATACAGTTTTTGCTAAAAATATATATTAATAATATATTATTGAGCGAGCATAGATGAAGAAGGCCAGGGAGGGAGGAAGCAATAAGAGTGTGAGCGAGGTCAGTGCTCTTTGCCCGCAGACTCTACAATCAATAAGATCTGGTCAATAACTGCTTTATTACTGCGCTATCACCCGGAGCAAAATCATTTTTAAATTAAGAATATATTTTGCAAAACTGAATTAACAATATTGAATATTTTGCTCTTTGAGATGACTAGCCTTCAAAATCAAATTATTAAGTATGGAAAATGCTTACCGGGTGAAGTTTTTTTCTTCTGTCTTCTTCTCTCTCCTTGCTTTTCCAACCACATTCCCTTTCTCCTTCCTCTCGTCCTCAATTCCACTTATTCCCCACCCCCGCCCAACACCTTACAGCTTGAGAAGGAAACAACAGCAGATTTTTAAGATCTCCGGCACAAATGTGGATGTAAATTAGCATTGAATCCAGCACATGAAATTAGGAAAGGAAGATACATTTGCTTGAGTCCAACAAAACTGTGTATTTCCTTTGAGGGAGTAAAACCAAGTAGAGAAAGTTGGGAATTTTCCACTTGGGTAAAACCTCATGCCAAAAAATCAACCTTTGGACTTGTAGAATCTTTGGCAAGCAATTCCTCTCCTCCTACCTCTATCCCTTGGCTATCCTGGCTCCATTGCCTATTCTGTTCGTTCTTATTTCTCTACAGATGGAGGGGACAGAGGAGAGCTTTATATGACTCATGTACTGACACTTGAAAGCATCCGTAAGGCCAAAACCACCACCCCTCAAACAAAATCTAAAAGAAGCTTTCTGAGGAGCTCTGTTATACAAAAGAGGGCTGTGAAGGCAAAGGTAGACACAGCTCTGGGAAGTGCTAAGTGATGTTATTACAATTGATTGTAGCATCTTTCTTTGTGAAAACATGAGATTTTGGTGTACATATTTTCAAACATTAGAAGAAGCTCCTTACATCTGTTTCATCTTCTTGAACCGTTTACCACTGTTTGCCATTAGCAATTAAAATCTCCTACACATAACTTGTAGGTTATTGGGTTTGGCTTATATAAAATATTAACAAGCTGTAACAGAGAGAAGGAAAATTGTAACTGTTCAATATTGTTCCCCGTGCAAAAATACATTATTGTGCTCCATGACTTTTAGTAAACTGATAATGTTGGTTAGAGGCCACATCATGCACGTTGACTTGCTACTCATGTTGGATGAGAGATTTGTTCTATTTGAAAAGGGACATTTGCTTAAAGTATGTGAGAGAGAGAGAGAGAGAGAGAGAGAGAGAGAGAGAGAGAGAGAGAGAGAGAGAGAGAGAGAGCCTGCTAGATGTTGAAGAAAGGAAACTAGTATTTATTTAGTACTTTCTCTGTTATAGAAGCTTCTGTACATTACTTAATTTGAAACATTTCAGCAACCCTTTGAAAATGACTGATATTGTCCCTAATATGAAGTAACCTGGACAACTTAAGTTGTTCAGGTGGTCAGGTATGTAGTAAGTAGAGAACATGGAAGTTGATCTCCAATGGAGCTCACTGTAAATGCTATGCTCTTTCTAGTACTTCATGCTGCTTTTGTTGTATGAAACATTTGAAGCCTATTGAACAGCAAATGTTATTAACCAACCAAAATACTATTTAATCAATATTTAAAAAAAATCTTTTACAGGAAGTGGTGCTATGGCTTCAAGTGGTAGAGCACTAGCTGTGAGCTGAGGAGCTCAGGCAGAGTGTCCAGTCCCTGAGTTCAAGCCCTACTACGGACAAAACAAACAAATAAGTATAAACATCCTTTACAAAGGTTATGAATCTCTTTGCAAAGCACAAAAAAGATGTGGTCCTTCTCTCAGAAAACACAAGTGAACATCAACTAAGAGTCATGTGCTTTTGTGAGGCACAGTGGGGGTCTCTAGGTGAAGATCCCAACCCCAATCACCACCCTGGATTATGGGGTCTAAAGGGGAGACCCCCTGCATCTGGCTTTCTTTTGGAGAGACTCACTGTTAAAACCCTTCATTGACACCAGGCCTGTCACTGAGAGTGCTCAGGCTGGAGGATGGATAGTCAAAATGAACCATGTTAGCTCTGCGTCTGTGGACTCAGGTTGATTGTCTTTAGGATCTGGTGGTTGTGCTTCACATAGTTGGCAGTAGGCTTCTACATGGAAGGCTCTGACTGGTTCACACTGACTTTCTACTGTCCCAGTGGAGGCCATTTAAATAACCAAGGGAATATTTCTCCTGTTCTTTAAATCTTAGTTATTTCCTTGGCTTCTTATGGCTTTGAAAATCTCAAGAGATATTTTCTATTCTTTCTTTTTGTTCAATAAACATTGTTGAGTCCCTACCACGTATGGTCCTATGCTCTAGGGAGACAAAAAGGAGATTCCGCTTTATGGTGACCTTACTGACATTTTAGTTTATCTTGGCTAAATCCCAAGATTGGATTATTGATCAGAAAGACAGAGAATTCAAAATAAGACCTTCAGAGAAAAGCCCCTTTCTTGGCCTCTACCCTCTCTCGAAACCCAAATCACCTGTGGGTCTGCCCTGATAGATATGTGCCCAACACAGCTCCAGTGTATTTATTGAGTTCAACATATGTTTATCAGGTACCAGTGGCATGCCAGTCAGTGTGTGGTGCCAAGAGACATAAAAGGAGAAGTATTTGTGGTAAGTGTGCCTGTGAGATGCTGACATTCTTTTAGGGTAATGAGATCACCCACAATATTCCACAAAGTGATTATCAGATGCTTAGAGAGGCCAAGGGAACCTCAGTGCCATCAAAATGAAACCAACACATTGGATTTTTCAGTAGTCTATGGGATACTTGTCCTCAGATAGCGTCAGATCATCTCAAGAAAAGCTTTGGCATGGGTTGTATTGAACTGTGTGTAGATTCCAGGATTCACATGCACAGTAGAGTAAGGGTGCCTTTTAAATGCATAAAGCAAAGAGTATTGAAGGCTCTTAACCCAGTATTTCAAAAGATAGTAGACTTGACCTCTAAGTACATCCTCACCCCAACAAGGATACTGGAGGATAGTCTTTAAGTCAATGGCAAGAAGATAATGGATGACAGTCATGTTTTTTTTTCCTATGAAGGGTTAAAAAATAGCTTTGTTTTCTCTGTTGTTTGATTAATAAAAAGGCAGGGAAGGCATTCACACATTTGCTACTTTGGCCAAATCTATCTCAATGGTTATATTTTCAAGATAAAAAAAACTGAAGTTACTTTTTCTTTTAAAGGTAGTTTTACTTTACTTTTGGAAAATTCTCCCACCTAAAAGAATTGACATCTTGGTAACTCAATTACCCAGGTCTTTCCCCACTCCTTCCGAGAACTGACCTCCAGAAAATCATTGCATGAAGTCGCTGATGCAGCTTGTAGGGTGCAGAACAAAGATTTTTCATTATCCACAGGGGAAGGCTGAGTCCTGGGAGGGATTCAGAGATCCATACGAAGGTGGTGTTGGTAACCATGTGTCACAGAACTGAAGTCATTCCAGATTAGAGCAGGGCTTAGTTCTCCCAGATGCGTATGCAGGTAAATTTGGAGGCTATGCTTAGTGAGAGATGATTTGAGTGCTATAACTCCATAGAAATGTCTCTGGGCCCCAGACCAAATCCTACATCACCCACAAAGAGATTTTCGCCCCTCAAAGCACACATATCCCTCTATACTCTGATTTTTCACAGAACTCACCACTCATCCTAGCACTTACTCACATGCCAGGCTGTCCTGTTATTTAAGGGTGACAAGCACATATGGCTTGGCTCTGCAGTAAGAGTGTATGAAGATGTAAGTTCAATAGCCCTTTAGTATAGTCTCCATGTGTTGGTATAGGCAGTCAGTCAGTGCTCCATTAATATTTGCAGAATTGCATTTGACTGAGTCAAATGGATACTGAAACTAGCCTGAACATTTCTCTTTCCTCAAGTCCTTGTCTGTATCCAATTGCTTCCTTAGGACCTGAGGATGCTGCAAACCCTCTGCTAGAAAGGCCTGCTACTTGCAGTGATATTGTCTTCTAATTCCTTTCCTTATTAATAAGGAGAGGGTTGCAAGAATGTTATCTCACTTAGACCATGCCTGCTGATTGGCCTATATCTCTTCCTGTTCAAGAAACTGGCATGGGTTGTGTCCATAGATGCATAGAGTATGCATGGGGTAGGGCTACGCTTCCAAACCTGAGGAATGGTCTCAGATTGAGAGAAGCAGCATCCCAGATCCATGGGACCTCTTTTGATGCCCATTAGTCTGATGTAGCTGTTGTTCTCATCCCCGTGGGGCCCCCAGGGTTCTGATGCAAGTCCCGGTTCCAGTGAGTGACAGGTGCGTCCAACGGTCATATGAGTTATTTCCTTTGGAAACCACAGCTGTGGCTGAGGCCAACGGATGGCAACGGTGCCATTGGGCTCTCTGGGAGCAATTCTCTTGGCTGTTTCCAGATTCAGGAAAGGCTTCTCAATTTGATGAAAATAACACCAGAAACTGGTTTACGGTGGTAACGGTGAGAGTCCTAGAGAAGGGAAGTACTCAGTGAGGAGAATAGCGTAGGACTTTTGAGCCAAGACTTTGGACCTGAACACACTGTATTCACACCCAAGCTCTGCCACCTTCTAGATTGCTACTTGGGGCTATTTTCTTTCAAACCTCTCTGAACCACTGTGTCCAGTGTCTGGCATAGCTGATGATATATTTATTATTATTATTATTATTATTATTATTATTATCACAGGTAATAATCACAGAATTCCCACTGTCTCTGAGCTTTCTGAGTGATGGGAGTACCTACATTACTATGTTGCTGTGAAAAATCAAGTAGAAGAAGGCTCTCAGAGCAGTTCCTGGCCCACAGAAACCCCATAGCGTTCACTTTCAGATTTATATCATTCTCCTTGTTTTTACTTACTGAGGCCCATGAGATGTCGCCACCCAGTTGCCTCATGTTGATTTGGAACCTGTATTTGGTAGGGACAACTAAGGCAGAGGAAGTGGCAACAGCTGTTTTTAGTTAGTTTAAAACTTGCAATACTTTATTCTCAAATTAATTCTTCAGAGAGAGCCAAAGGAGAAAGAACCAGAGAACTTTTGGCAATAATAGAACCCATCCAATTTCTCCACATGACTCTTTTCATTTATTGATTCTTAGAATCTGGAGTTACATTTCCCCACCCCCTGCATTTGGGCTGTTGCAAATGTTTAAGTAAAAGTTACAAAGTCACTTCCTACAAGAATGTGTCCTTAGGATGTCTTTGAACCAGAGGGGACTTGCTGGGTTGAGCAATTTCAATAACATGTTTTAGCTGGTTTAATTGGCTTTCTCACTCCTTTCTCTTTTGTTCCCTTTTGTTTCTCCCTCTTTCTTTCCCTCTTTTCTTTCCACCCTTACATCTTTCTCTTTCTGTCTCTCTCTGTCTTTCTTCTTCCTTCCTGACTGTACAATATGTAAAATGCTACAAAAGATTATTATACTATATTAATGCAGAGAAGCTTGTAGTCAAAAGGCATGAAGGTCTCAGTAAACTCTAGTCTAGGAAATGCATAAACTGAAATGCATAGTTGAGCCATTTCTCATTAGTAAGTTCACACTCTACATACATGTTCCATGCAATACTCCTTTCCTGCACTGGCAGATTTTTGTCTATATCCTTGGTTTCTGGATTGTGTTACATGCCCCTGAGGCATGCAGTCTAGAGGGAAGAAGCCAGATGCTGCCTTACAGACTGGCTTGCAGAGAAGTACAATAAGTTTATTTAAAACATTCATCACCTGATAGGTTTTAGCACACTGGGTGTTTTCTAAGACCTTTTTGAGAATTTGGATGCACTTGTCTTGCCTACCTCCCCAATTCACATGAAGATTCAGAATGGTTTCAGAAGGCTGAAGAAGACATGCTGCTGAAAACAGATTGAGAATCTATAAGGGCCAGCACTCTGGAAAAGTAAGTTAGAAATAAAGTAGCATTGGTGATAACTTTCTCTTAATAGTGGATTCTCTGGGTGCTCTTCTTGCTTGGAGACAAGTCAAAAATCAAAGGCAGACTAGAACTTATGATAAATGCTCGGCACTAGCCACTTCTAGAGTTAATCTGTGAAATATAGACAACTACTGACAACATACAAGGTATATAGTGAGACCAATACGCAGTGCGAGAAGAGTCCTAAGACAGTTAAAAAATGGTGGAAAGGAAAAAGTTGGACCTCATGGTAAAACATAAGGATGAGGAATCTTTGTACAAGCCATTTTTAGGGAAAGAATTCCAGAAACCCAAGAGGAAGAGGCCAAAATGTAGATCTAGCTACAAAAGAGGGTTAGTCTTTACAGCTGAGTTTCCTGAGTGTGGCACAATGATTGTGTAAATGATTTTGTATTGGAAAAGTGATATAAAGCCCATATAAACAAAAATATGGTAAATCCTTGATTTAGGAAGCCAGTCTTTCTCTGAAGTTAACTGTACATGCCCTATGCTAATAATAATTTTGTGCAGTCACTAGGTTGACTGTGTGATTTGGATTAGGTATATATTTGTTTCTTCACCAAGGAAAACTGACAGAGTGTTCACATCTCTAAAGCTGATACCTTATAAAGATCTCCAGATGTCTCATGATCAGGAAGTTCCTCCTTCAGTCTGAACTACATTTTTGAAGTTTCTACCCTTCTTGAATTGTCCTCATTCTTTTCTCCCGGGTCTCCTTATCTTCTCTTTTGTCAGACCAATCCTAATTACGTTAGTTTTTTACAAGGAGATTTCTCCCAAACCTTGTGTCATTTTTGAGTATGTCTCTATACCCACATAGGTATTTTTGTGGCTAGAAGGCTAGTCCTTCTGGGATGGTATTTTTACCCCCGGGTGGATCTGTGCTGTGAATAACCTGAGCCATTCTGGAACCATCCCCAGACCGGGCAGGTGGCAGCCCCATTTGCTCTTTCCTAAGCGCCAAGACAGAGAAGCAACTCTGGCTCTTTCTCTCTGGACCGCGTGCCTCCGGAACACGAAACTCAGTCACAGACACCATATTTAAACAGAGTAGGGAAAGGACAAAAATAGACTGAAAACCTGTCCATGTGGGCCAGGAAAGCTGCATTTCCAATATGCTGCTAGCAAGACCCTGCTGAGATTCGTACAGCAAATAGTCCGGGTAGAACCTGGATTGTAAGCAGGCACTCCCATCCCCAGTGAATTCATTCCGGGCATTGGAGTGTAAGCATGTGCCCGGGGCAAGACCTGGAGCAGGGATGAATCAAACCAGGCCTTCCCTAGAATATAAGGAAGTAATTCTTAGACGAAAATTATTGGAAATAATGCAAGAGACCAAGGAATTAAGGGCTGGACTTTATGGTCCATAGCAGTACAAACCTTTTAAGCTAAGGAATTTTTTAAATAACATTTCAGTTCTAAAGATTAAAGAAATGTCAAAGAATGATTGCTGTGTCTTTTCTTGTAATACTACAGTTGTCTGTAAGGCTCCAGGTTAAGGTCAAAGTGCAGTCATGGTAGAGTCACCTCTCCAAAAAGCATCCAGGCTGGCGTGAACTCAGAGGACCAGCTGGACCACCCTTCAACCCCTTGAAAGAACTTAAACAGAGATAATTGTTGGAGAAAGTGTGTTGGGAAGTTCCCTTCTCCATCCCTGACATCTATTCAAGATGGATTTGGCCTTTGCCCATAGATGGTCTGTCTGCCTGATGGGTTAGTGGTCACTGAGGCAATGACTTCATGATTGCATCTGAGGAATGTAATTAATGTTAGTCAGGAAATATAGACAGCAATATCATTCTATCACACTCAGTGGAGTCCTTTGGGGGTTATTTTATGTCAACAGAAGAGGCTGTTACCATCATCCAATCTCGATGAGCTCAGACACAATGAGTTAAAAGTAACATTTGTGAACAACGAAGAGATGACATGGTAACTTTTCCAGCCATGTCAGGATCTGGCTTCTTTATGCTTCTCCAACTCTCCATGCTAGAAAGGTTACTTAGAAGAGGAAAGCATAGGTCGAACCTTCTTTGTACTCACTGAAGTTAAGTTCTTGAAAGGAAGAGGAGGAAGAGCTTTCATTTAGATGTAAAGGGTCTAGTGGTGTAGCTGACTGATAGAACACATAGTTAGCATGCACAAGATGCTAAGGTCAATTCCTAGGGCATGTATGTACACGTACATACATACATATGAGTAGATGGGAAGTTATAACACAGAAAGAAGCAATACCTGGTACATAATGAGGACATGATTGGATCCAGAGAGAGAGACAGAGAAGATATTGCTGGGAAGGCTTTCCAGACTGTCCAGAAAGGGCTAATGTGAAGCATCACTTTGTCTAGTTCTCATCTTGACCTGATGCAGACCTAGACTTCATTTGCAGACTGAAGGACATGGATGCTTTTAGGGACTATTTTGTGGACTAGCAAGAAAACCTGTATCCGTATTTAATTATGGTCAGAATTTGAGACATATTAATAGTGGGTAGTGACAAATTCCAATTCAATTCATTTTCTAGATGTAAGTTTCATTTCTGATGTACCTCTTATCTATGTGGTCCCAGGTTTTAAAATCAAGAACATAAGAACAGGATAAGAAAATACCTAGCTACTCTTGATGTTGTCTTTGTTGATTTTATTATTTTTCATTCATCTCCCTGGTGCTCATCTCTACCCAAGATTGCACCCAAATGCTCCTCCAAAAAACCTTTGCATACCACTGGCCATGGGGGTTCCACCTGCCTTCTAGTTTCCTAATAGGAAATGATCTCTGTTAATCAGTGTGGTTTTGTTCATGCCATCCTGACAGTCATACGGAGATCAGCTCAAGAATGACAAAGTTATGCCTCCTAGAATAGATGTGGCATGTCTTATAGTCATTAAAATCTCATCCTCTTGGTGAAGATTTGCTTTGATATCAGAGATCCCATTTATTGTTGCTGTATCTTTTTGGTTCTTGGCTTTGGAAAGCCCTTATCAGGTCAGCTATGTAAATGAAGGGGAAGTGAACAATGCTATAGTCCAAGTGTGACTCAAAACTCACCAATTAATTAATGTTCCATGAAAGATGAAAAGTAGCCTCTATTATCTTTTTGCCTGAACTTGGGAACTTGGTTACTTTGGCTACATTCTTTTGGTCACACACACACACTACTAGTTTCCTAGGGAGTGAAATCAGATTTTTATCTCTCAATTTGAGGAGTAGCAAGGTCTTGTGACTATCTTTACCACATCTTGATAAGAATAAAAGCACATTTAAAACACCTGAATGGAAAACAAAGGCTAGTATGCAAAATAGGAAGAGACTTCCTATTTAGTCTCTGTCATTTACTTTTTTGTTTTATTTTTAAAATTTTATTTTATTGTAAGGGTGACATACAGAGGGGTTACAGTTACATAAATAAGGTCATGAGTACATTTCTGGTTGAAAATTATTACCTCTCCCTTGTTTCCTCCCACTTTTAGTCTTCTTTAATCTCCTATTTTCTTGTATTTCAGATATCCAAATTTGAAAGTCATTATAATAGATATTTAGAGTTTTAGAATAACAGGAACAAAGGAAACATACACACATATTACCACTTCCTGTAGACATTGTTCCATCTAGGGACTTATTCTGTTGGTTGACAGGATTTATGAATTAGTTCTGTGTTTATTCTTCCTTCATTTCTCAGTACAGCTGTGTGGGTACCTAAACGCTGACTCATTTCAAAGAATCCACAGCTCAGGGCTCATACAGAGAGAAAACTTGATCCTTTTGGGTACTCTGAATTTTCCCACTATTATCTTGCCTCTAACCATTCCGGGAGTGAGAGCAAGTTAGAATAGGAGACTTTATCAATAGAGTCTTGCCCATATATTTTTTTTTTGAGATTCTTAGCAGGTGTTATCTGAGAACAAGCAGGTCAGGTGTTTGTAGAAATGTGACCTTGAGGCCGCTTTATTGACCCTTTTTGTTCTAGTGACTCATTTTTTCCTTGAATGGGGTTGATTTCTACTTAGGAAATGGTTGTGAGGCCATAGTGACCAGCTTAGATACCATAATTTATGTAGGTACTTCCCTCTAAAAGTCAAGAAATTTACAAATGCGTTTAATCCCTTTCTGCCAAACATATAGCCATGTGTGGCAAATTGATCTACAGAAATAATGAGCAAATAAAATATGCCTATGTCACTCTGTGTGTCTTCCTTAAAGAATGGTATGTGGACAGAAAAAAAAAGAGTGACTGGGCATTGCTGAAAGTATTTGGCAAGTTGGAAATAATTTTGAACAGGGAACCATCTTAGATCAAATGGTGAGCTCCTTTAGTCTGTACAGACAGTAGAATTTAAGCCAGCATTCTATACTTCATATGGTTGGTCTTTTATTCACTGTGAAGAAGTGTGGACTTATGTGTGTGTATAAGTATGTGTATGCACATGTCTAGATTCCTGTTCACTGTTAATAGTTAACTGTCTAGGCCTCCTAGGTCCTGAAAAATGTGAATTTATGTTAATCTCAGAAATAGAAAATCAAGCTTGTAATCCTAGTTACTCAGGCTGAGATCTGTGGATTGAATGAAGCCAACCTGGAAAGGAAAGTCTGTGAGACTCTTATCTCCAAAAGACTACTCAGAAAGAGCCAGAAGTGGTGTTGTGGCTCAAGTGGTAAGTGGTAGCCTTGAGTAAAAGAAGCTCAAGGACAGTGCCAGGCCCCGAGTTTAAGTCCCAGGACCAGAAAAAAAGGGAAAATTGGTAAGTTGAACCAAGTTCAGCATAGATATTTAAGTACACATACCTATGTAACCTAACTCGCAAAATTTTGTCTAGAAATGTTTGTAGTAATATCACAAAATCATGATGTTTGGCATCAGTGCAGTTTACTGGCTCTCACTACTGAAGGACTATGGTAGTAAGTCAAAAGTTACTCTTGAATATAGAAGACTGTACCAATCAGATGCCAGATTAATCTCAGGATTCAATGCAATACTTGATCTATTGAAGAGCCTGTACCCTTTATTTTTCATAGTGCTGGGGTCCAGAGAAAGATCTTCCAATGGTGATACCCATGGTGATGGGGGGAAAGCAGACATTGAATGTCCAGTTGATGAAATTAAGGAGGATTGATGAACTGAGATGTTTCCTGAGCATTTAACATAGTTGTGGGTTCTTATAAAATCCTCATAGCAGTTCCTAAAGTAGACAGATAAGAGATGTTAGCATTTTGTTCGATGGAAGAGATGAAAATATTTAAAAGGTTTCTTCATTGTTCTGTAAGATGTGTTACGGTTTACTGGCACAGATTCTTTGGGAAGTTCTCCTGGGTTCTTCTTGTTCTCTAAGAATCTAATTTAGCCTGTGAGTTAATAGACCTTTCACCAATTTCCCTGGCATCTATCTGCCAAAATGATAAAAACCTACTTCCAAAAACTTCCTCAAGACAACAGTCCCCAGGACCCTCTTGCTGCATGGTAGTGGGGCTGGGGAGAAAGGAAGAATGGGGGTTTTCAATAGACCACAGGATTGGACAGAAAGACCCCCTGTAGCAATTTCTTTAAACAGAACGAGAGCTTCTCTGAAGTATAAAGTGGCCCTGAACACACACACACACACACACACACACACACACACACACACACACACACACACATGCAAGCAAGCAAGCAAATTCTGCGATATCTATTTAGGGCATCCGGGAATGCCACATAATAGGAACTTGAGCGCACCTGATGGCAGCCATATGGCAGGCTTTGATGACTGACAATAGGTAGAGGCTGTAGTAATTAATGAAAATGAGATGCCATTTGTGGCCCCCACAATGAGAGGATGGAGAAACAGCAATCTTACTTGCTAAGGGCTGTGATGTGCCCAGAGGAAATTTCTATACTGGAACCAAATGGGCCCATGTTTCTGCTGTGAACAGGTGCAGCAGAACTGATGTGCAGGGGGGGAGGGGACAGTTTGGTTCTGATCAAAGAAGTTCCATCATGCCTAAGGCTGCCGTGAGAAAGGGAATTTAAAGATTACCCTGGTTGATCACACATCACAAATCTGCTGCACTCTGCTAGAACGTACGTGCAACAGACTCCTGGTAGAAATCCAGTTAAAATGGCCTTGTGGAAGTACGAGATGGCATTGTTTGAGGATGACAGTGTCCTGTGTGTGAATTTAGCTTTTCTGAGTTTGGGATTCAGTGTGTCCACTCTCTTGAGCGTGATGGTGCCTGCTTCCTTGAGCTGTGCTCTGGGCCAGCATATATCGTAAAGGAGGGAGGCAGTGATTCCTTGTTTTAATCCTTCTTTCTTGGAAGTAGGGTGGGAGTAGAGAGGAAGAAGGGAGATAGTCAGGGAGAAGGGGCTGTGAAGGAGATTCCAGAGAGACTGATTGATCTTGTCACAAAGAATAAAGGTATCCACTCGTCAGCACCCCCCTTCAGCACATGGGCATGTGGGATTGAGGCCATCACTGTGAAGTCTTGCGGTTAGGCGTTCCAAAAAGAAGTTTCTTTATGATTCCTGATTGCTTAGGACAGATATAAGCAATACCAGCTGGGGCCCAGCAAGTCTGTCTCCACTTTATTGTTTCTGATTTATCAGTGATGTGTTGGCCTAAAAGAACCAGTCTGTCGTGTTTTTTTGGGGGGGGGGCTAGCCAGTTTCATAGCTAGATAGAAAAGCTGAACATTAACAAGTGGCTTGCTTTCAGTAGCTGCCTCTCTGTTGCTCTCTCTTTCTTTCCCTGTGTGTGTGTGTGTGTATGTGTGTGTGTGTGTGCGTGTGTGTGTGTGTGTGTTATGTACTAAGATAACAGCTTGTTCCAGGGGCAAATGACTCAAAAATTTTTACATGAAGATTTCTTATTTTTTGTCTTTTATCTTTACTACTCCCTAATTTATTTGAAGCTACTTCTTTTCAGTAAGGCCAGAGAGCTTCCAGAAGGCTGTTTTGTAAGAGTCCTTCATAAGTGGTTGGAACTCAGTTGGAGCCAGGCTAGAGGCACCCGATGCTGTGTATTGAAGAGGTATTTGAAGGCATCCCTGGTGGACAATTTGCAGTGTTCAGTGTTAAAAGGCTCTATCACAGTGGTTCGAAGAGCCCCCACCTCCCCTGCAGACCTTCTGCTTTGGCAAGCAGAGTTTACAAATGATGTGCTCTTCTTTGCCTGCCTGGAGTTTCTGGCTTCAGTGGCTGCCAAAGTAAAAGTGAAGAATCAGAATTCTCCAGCTGTGTAAAGGGAAAGGTTTTTACTCCTAAGTGGAAAACAGTCATGGAGGTTCACTGTTCCTGGATTGACCAAACTGATAGATGGATGGCTCAGACTCAGGGGAGAGTGAGAAACTTCTGGGACTCTTCTGCCAGGGAGAAAGGGACAGGTCAAAATAGGGCATGAATGGTTTACCATGGACCCATCTGGATTTTGGCACCTCCATTTTTTGGGGGGAGGAAACTAAAAATATTATAATAAATTACAGTGTTTCCTCAGAGGACTTGGGGCTGAAATTTGGTTCCTACATCTTTAACACACACACACACACACACACACACACACACACACACACTATTTGGTTAACATTTTTTATGTCTTTCAAGACAGTTTATAATGACTAGCAATCAGGAGAAGAAACCAGCTCCTGTCACGAGAGTTCAGCCTTGTCAAATAAGAGTTCTAGATTTGGGTAGGGAGTTACCAGAGTTCTAATCCTCTCCTCTGTTGGAGATAGGGTGAGCAGAGGAACTCAGCTATCAGATTCATCTGCTAGCACATCTAGTGAACACTCTCTCCTGTCCTGTCTATGAAAAACATCAAGAATTTAAGCAGTTTTACACAATTCCTGAAGCTTGGTTTATGGCCAAAGCACAGGCTGTGATGTGTTCCAAATAATTTATACAGAAAACTCCCACCCCCACCAAGACATTCTCATAAGAATTAAGACAAATTATACAGCATTTTCAGATATGTGTACTTTCTTAATTAAAAAAATAAAACTGAGCATTTAAATGACAGTGATATTTCATTCTCTCCTCAGATTATTTAAGGAGTTACTGAAGAAATGTGTATCCCAATTTGGTTCCATCAGAAATGTGTATGTGCGATGCAGATATCTTTAAAAATATTTCAACTGTAGAATCTTTCTTTCCAAAAGGTAAAAGGACGCTGCCTTTAGCACCTTACTTGTTAGAGAGAATTGAACATTTGGTTTTATCAGACACCAGCATGGTAATGAAGCTATTTTGATAGAAATAGCTTCATTACTATTCATTTTTTTTTTGCTGGCTCCCAACTAATTCTTGAACCAAAGTTCTATTTTTTCCCCCTGAGTAGAAAACAGGCACAATAAGCAAAATATGATACACTCAGCCTCTGAAGCTACTGAAAACCTCAGACTAGTTCTGTGGAAGGAGTTACTATGGAGGCCTCTGCCTCTGGCTGAAGTGACTCTCCCCCTTGCCAGCCAATGTGTACAACTGGCGCTTCCTCTTCACATTCCTCTCCTGTAATGATGTACCATGTGAGTCCTTCCAAAGGTAACATTCTTCTTCTGTCTGAAGGTTTCTCACCTATCTTTAGTGAGTGGCAACGAGGGGACTCTTGCTCTGAGTTTGAAGAGACTTTGGCTTCTAGTTCTTCTTCTAGCTGTGACCTCCAGTTTAATTGCCCAACACTGGTGGGCTGGAGTTTCTGTGCGTGACAAGAGGTTTGGCTTGAAGTTCTCCTAGATTTCTTCTAGTGATTACATTCTGTACTGATCATTTTTTTCTGCTCTTCTATTTTTAAAATAAATGACGTTAGAATAGTTGGAGACTTACAGAAAAGATATAAAGACAGTACCGAGCATCCCCGGATGTCTCTCACTCAATTTCCTCTGTGCATAACATCTTAACAGTTCTTTAGTTCATCTCTCAAAAACTAAGGAGCTGACATGGATACATCACCATCAAACAAAGTCTACATTTTAATCATATTTCACTAGATTCCTCGATTGTTTATTATTATTATTATTATTATTATTATTATTATTATTCTGTTTCAGAATCTGTCCAAGATCAAATTTGGCTGTCATTTCTCCTTAGTCTCCTCTGGCCCATAACAGTTGATCACACATTTTCTTTGTTTTACATGACCTTGACAGTTCTGGGGAAGTACTAACAGGCATCATGTAGAGTTTCGTTGAATTGGGCTTGATGTTTTCCTTGCGATTAGCATGGGCATTGTACTTTAGGAAGAAGGCTTTCACCACGAAGTGTCACCATGAAGTGTCTAGGTCTCTCACTATCAACTGATACTGTTACCTTGGATCCCCTAGGCTAAGGTTATTGCTGATCAGATTTCTCCACTGTAAAGCATACCCCTCCCTTCCCTTATTATACTCTTTGGAAGAAAAAGTTACTTGTTCACCATGGCTTGGCAGGGGTGAGAGTTGTCTGGATAAATTATTTGGAATGCTTTAAATATGTAAGAGTTGCTTGTGTCCCCCATTTATTTATTTAATCATTTATTAGTATCAGTGCAGCCTTGTAGAAACTGGTCTGATACTCTGGATTAAAATCTGACAAGTTATCTCGTTCCTTGAATGGATTCAGTTGGGCCACTGGAAGCTTTTTCTTCAGGCTGGCTTCTGTGTTTTTTTGATGCGTCTTCCTCATCCTTTTGTTTTGTGGTTACTTTTTTACTTTCTGGCAAGCTCCATGCTTAGACTCATTATGGGTGCTCCCTGCTCTTGTCCTAAAAAAGCCACTTTCCTCCATAGAGACCTGATTCCCTTTATTGGAAAATGGTGTGAGAAACCACAATCTGGATATTTGAGATGACTTTTCAATTTTGAAAATATGCGCTTTATGTATATAATCGTGTCCTGCCAGTTCTATAAAGAAACATATGATGCCCACCCTTATGGTTAATACAGATTACTCTTATTCATAAGAGTATATAACTTAGAATGATACCATTTTGACTAAAATAAAAGAGCATGTGTAGATTCTCATCAAAAGGAAGTATAAATGCAGCTCATTACAATAATTACAAAACATTTTCTTGCTTTAGCTTCTTCATTCTTTCTAGCAGTTAGTGAGTCTGTCCTGGACATGGCAATGCTAAATTATTGACAGTGGTATAATTTTAGCTTGAACACATGGTGTTCCCAGTCTATGCAGTCTCTTTTTCTTCAAAGGAAAGTTTCTTGGAAGAAGGGGCATTTGACCTGGTACAGAAACTGTGTGGGGTTTGTGAAGGTGGCTTAGTGGTAGTGTACTTGCCTAGCATGCACAAAGCTCTGAGTTCAGTTCCACATACAAAGAAAAGCCAGGAGTGGCGCTATGGCTCAAACCATAGAGTTCTAGCAAAAAGAAAAACAAAAGAAAAAAAGAAAAGGAATATTTTGAGAGAGACAATAGACCTACCGATGAAAACTGTCTTAGTCTGTATTGTGCTGCTATAACAGAACATCACGTCTTGTGCAATCTGTAGCAAGCAGAAATGGATTGCCTTCTATTTCAGGAAGTTGAGAAGTTCAACATGGAGGTGTGGAAATCTGGTAAGGGTCTTTTTGCTGTCCTCTCATGGTGAAAGGCAGAATGGCCAAAGAAGAATTCAGGAAACCCCTGAATGGATCCTTTCATATTGGTTCAGTTTTAGAGTCTTTAAGGCCTAAGCATTTCCCAAATGACCTACCTCTTAGTGGTATTACAATTATAATTAAATTTCAACATGTATTTTGGAGAGTACAGACATTTAAACTTTAGAAAGGTCCTAAAGGGCTTATTAAATGTCATGGTTCTTGGGTTCTATCATTTCTACTAAACCCATGCTGGATTTGCTCAAGGTTATAGAGGTAGGTCCCAAAGTGTTGATATAGAATAACTTCTATATAAAGGGAGTGAGAGAAACACACACTCAGTGTGGGGGCGGGGAGAGAGCACCAACTCAGCTCTTATGAAGATCATTCTGAGTATATGCTATTAATTATTAAACATCCACTGAATACTTTAATAGTGAAGACTGAGGCCAATTGTATCTTCTGTGCCCATGTTGGCATTGAGGCATGCTTGCAAATTTGGCAGTACCTTTTTTTTTTATTTGGTTTTGTTTTAATTCTTTAATTTTCTTTTATGAGGAGTCTTGCAAAGTCTGTAGAAATGGATTTTTGAGATGTTCTCGAAATCTCCCCTAAAACAGGATTGTCAAAGTGAATAAGGTCAGTACCAGCACAAGCTCTTTAATGGGTGGAGTGTTGTAAAACTTTTCATTAGCTTCAACTGGGTCATCACCACATGAAAATGACCTTTCTTCCAAACACTTAGGTCAAGTGTACTTATTTCAGACCCAATGTCTTTAGGCCTTTAAATGTTTTACTTTGTTTTTGTTCCAATAAAAATGGCCAGGCTTGACCTGTTATCTTTCCAAAGCAAAGTCCTGCGCGACCAGATGTTACCTTTATTCATTTAGCAGTTCATTGTGTATTGAAGCATTGATAGGAAATAGGCTGAGAACAAAAAAAAATATTAAAACCTTTTCACACACTAGAACAGAAAATACAAGACAGAGATAGTTCTGTTCTAATTACAAGCTTTTCCACTGCAGGAAAGAAAGAGTTGTTAGCTCTAGGAGATTGAAGAAACATGATTTTAAGGTTCTATTACGGCAGCACTTAATTATACCCATCTCACTGCATGGATTCATGTAGACTGAATCATTCATTGTGCCAGAATAGACAGTGATATACAGTAACAATGTGATTTAGGAAGTCACATACAGGGTGAGGGCAGAAGTCTACTGTACTTTTTGCTAGTAAAACCACTCCAGGCTATCTTGGCATGACTTTGACTTGGGCAAAAAGGACAGATGGATATCTGTGAAAAATTGTCCTTATTCCCGCTGTTAGGTTTTAAAAGAGCTCGGACAGAAGAATGACTTCTTTTCCCCTTCCAACTATTGCAGCCATGTCCTATGGAGGACCTGATTCAATACTCCAGCCCCATAGTGTCTATGAGTCTCTTTCTCCAGCAACTTCCACCTCAACTCTACTTCAGCAGCTGCTCCCACAGCAAGGACTAGCCCTTGTCGTCCACTGGAGTTGCTCTGTTTTTGAAATCCTGAACTCTGAAATTCTCCTTTCTGACCACAACCTCTGATCCTTCTATCAGTCCCCACTCTTTCATGCCCTTGAAATGTGTTCTTTGGTCTCATTGGGACTCCCTGTCTCTTGACCTTTCCTTATGTTAGCAGTGTACCACTCCCCCTCTGGCTTCATTCCTCTTCCTACCTTGTTTGAGAAACCATTTTAACTACTCCCTCGCAAGCATTCAGTTCTCTCCTTTGACTTCTTATTTTATCTGTTTTCTCCCATTGCTGGCTAATGAGTGCTCTTCTTCCCTCATCTCCTTTCCTTCTGAGTCTTCTCTTTATCCTCTTGTTCCCTTTCTTCATTTCTTGCCCTGAGTTTCTACACACTATGGAAGAAAATTTCCTGGCCAGAAGAAAAATCATTAAAGATCCACAATTTTGAACCTTACCTAGATGAATACAGTTGTTGAGTAAAACTAGGACCAAGCATATGAAGTCTCTGAATGAAAAGTTTCAGGAAGCCCTCACAAACTCTGAATTTATTTGACCCTGAGAATGACAACCTCCTTAAATATTGTACCTGAGATTCCTCATAGATCCATCCTAGTCCTGTCCTTGACACTCACCATTCTTTATCTTCTTCCTAGTCCTGACCTTGACACTCACCATTCTTTATCTTCTTCCTAGTCCTGATCTTGACACTCACCTATCTTTTGTTATTTATTTTATATGTCACTGGAAGTATCCTTTGTTATTTTTCTCAATCATCTCTCCACATATGTTAAAAAATATGACTTCCTATTTCAATGAAAAGAAATACGGCAATGGACTTGAATTACCTAAACTTTTATCCCAACATCAAACAGACCTAAACCTTGAGGTCCTGTTTTTCCATTTGCTTCACTTTATGAAGCCTCACAATCTTGCTGCTTTTTCTCATTATTTTACAAACCTTCTAAAATCTTCACTCATCAATTATCCTTTTCCTCTCTTAGATTGACTATATATATATATATAATCAATAATATACATTGTTGATTCCTCATTAAGAAGGGGATAAAGTTTTTTTTTCAATATTGCCTTACTTGTGAGCCAGCCTTCAGTGTGTGTGAAGAATGGTCTCAACTATTCCAGATCTTTCATTTTTTAGTCAAGTAGTTCAATCTGGCTTTTGAGCTGACTTCTTATTCTGTCACTATACCATGTCCTCTTTTAGGTTCCTGGTGATGTCCCAATGGCCACATTCATTGGTTTCTTCTAAGTTTTCATCTTCTCTGTGGCACTGTCCCTTTGACTTTGTTCTTTGTGGAGTCAAAGATACTCTCTCTATGATTCTGGCACTCACTTTACTTCCTGGTTCATTTTCCTCCGTTTACTTTTCTGGCACTTTTTGTCTCTTGCCTTACCTTTATGTGTAGCCTATCCTAGGTTTTACCCCAGGTCCTGTCATCTCACTTAACATTCTTCTTTAGAATGACAGGCATCTCAGTGCCCACCTACACATTCCCTTATCAGACCCATGCTATTACTTCTAGATGAGACTTCTTCGTAGAATTCTAGATCTATTCCTTTAAGCTCAATATTTGAAAAACCCAAAGATCTTTTCCACAAAAGTCACCTCTTTTATTGTATTTTTTATTCTCTGTTAGGTGTATTTTCACCTAGATGACCAAATTTGAAATCTCAAAATACTTTTTAATTTTTCTTTTGGGCCAATTATTTGGGTCAGTCTTGAAAAAGTTCCCTAAAACTTATGGATTTTCTTTAACCCTACTGTTGACATCTTAGCTTAATTTGCTATTAGTTTGTGACCAGACACATTAAATAAGACCGATGATCACTTAAAGTTGCCTGTAATCGCTTCCCTCTATAAAATATCAGGTTTAATACCATCATTTTCCTGATCAGAATCCTTTGATTCCATCTTCACAGACAACATAAAGCTCACAGTCAAATTCCTTAGTGTGATACTAAGCATATTTTATAATCTACCTTTTTCTCCCTCATAACCTCCATCATTATAATTTTATGCTGGTACTGGGGCTTGACCTCAGATCATTTACCTTTTTAGTTCAAAACTGGTCTTCTATTCCTCAAGCCACAACTCCATATCTTGTTTTTCTTGGTAAGTAAGATAAGATTCTCACAGACTGTCCTGCTTCCCTTTAAACCACAATCTTTGGACCTCTGCCTCTTCAGTGTCTAGGATTACAGGTGCCCAGCTCCCTCTTTCATTTTATTCACATGTCCCTGGGCCTGTAGCAAAATTGCTGTCTTTCTGGACACATTTTAATTTTCTGGAACATCTTCTAGTACACCTCTTTCTAACCAAATCGTATTTATCTTTCAAGACCTGGCTCAAATGCCATCTCTCTCAAGAGGATTCTATTGGCCTCTTGCTTTCTTTCTTTTATTCAATGACTTTATTCAATGGTTTGTTAAAACGTGCATTCATGTTCTAAAAATAGCACTACGTATCAGTGTCACTAAGCTGTGGATTTGCTAACATCAGGACTAATTAAAGAAGAAAGCAGATGAGAAGTCTCTTCCTGATGAGTTCTTTAGAATCATGTATTTCACTAATAAACACTTATGAAGCATCAGCTGTAGACAGGTTTCATGGGCCCTGCCCAGAAGCATCTAGGGGAAAACTCACACAGAACTCTACATTGGTATTGTTCCCTGCTTTCCTCTTCAGCCCTAAACGGGTCCTGGCTACTATGATGCCATGTCATGCTGTGGGAGGATCACTGGCCAAGGAGTGTCTCTGTGATACTGATTCCTTGATGGTGGGACCATGCAAACGAGTGCAGAAGTTGTCGACTTAGTTCGTTTTTTTCTTGACTTTCTCTTTTCTCCTTTCTAAATTAAGATCGCAGGATTTGTTGGTTATGGGCCAGCATTCTTGTGCCAAAGGGGCTGATGCTGGTATTGAAAATTGCTTCCAACTACCCACATACCCTCCCCATCCATATGCTTTCCTTGACTTGCCCCAGCCCATCTGGGACCCTGCATCTGTTTTCATGGGAATAGGTGGATGCCTAGCAAGGTTCCTGAGGCTAGGCAGGGCCTTTTGCCCTTCTAGACACTCTGTTAAGAGGAGGCTCAGGTGCTCCATGGCCTGCTGTCTGCCCTGGGTTCTTCCAAGCAGGAAAAAGCCAGTGAGTGACATGAAAGCTTCTAGCAGATTGAGCCACCCTCCCATGCTGCCAGGCCTCGACTCTTTCCCCTGCATCCTTCATTTCTTCTTTCCTCTCAACTTCATTCCCCGGTGGGCTGGCTGGGAGTCAGCAGAGGGAAAAAGTAATTGAAGTTGCTTAAGAGGAATTGTTTGGGGGAGGAGGAGGCAGGGTCAAAAGGAGAACAATTAAGAAACGATGTGATACAACTGTGTGGAGAAGAATTTCGTATGAATATAATGATCAATTTCCTAATAATTAGGTCTCTTAGACGGCAGAATAGTTCCCCAAGAGGCGGTGGTGGGAACCCCATTGCTTGGTCATTTCTAATTAGACTGGAAATGCACTCGCAGAAGATACTGCAGAGAAAACCCCCACACTGTGGGGATAGTCATGTGACCCAGGGGGGCCTCTGCCATCTCTCATTTCTATGATTCATTGATGAGCACATAATTCACTGATTAGTTAGGCAGCCAAACTTTCAGGGGTTTATTGGTTTCTCACCTCACCTCTGCCCCTTTTAAATTGACCAGATCTATTATCTTCAAAGGGAAAATTCAAGGCAGGCAGTGACCTAGGCCAGAACAGATTCTGCCTCATTTCTACAAAATAAGTTTAAACTCGATCTCATTCTTCATCTGCTCTGCAGAGGCTGTGGGCAGCTTGAGGATTTAGCCAGCGAAGCTTTTCTCCCTGAATAGTCTTGGAAGAAAGTACGTTCATAAGCAATGTCCATTGGGCGATCAGATACCCTAACAAGAGTCAACTCATTGTGCTGGCTCTGGGACCTGCCTCTTAAAGGTGAATTCTGGCCCAGCTCTTCAGTACGTGGCTCAGCTTTATATAGCTCCTTTTCTCATCTTTAATAGCTACCCCACTTGACTGAACAATATTTGCAACTTAGGACTCTGCCTGTCAAGTATTTCAAGTAAGCCTTCTTGCAGTGATATGTGGTCATTATTCAGACTAAATTACAATTTCTACTCTACGGTAGGTTTTTCTGTAATACCATATGTGTGTATATGTGTGCGTGTGTGTGTGTGCACGCACGTGTGCGTGAGTGTGCCCCCATGCATGCATGCATATACATGCATATGATACTGGGGCTTCAATGCAGGGCCTCATACGCTGGCTTGGCACAAAATTGGTTCTCTATCACTTGAGTCACACCTCTAATTCCAGCTTTCTGTTTGATTTATTGGAGATAAGAATCTCAGACTTTTTTTTTTTCCTTAGGCTGGCTTTGAACTTTGATTCTCCAATCTTAGTCCATCCATCTAGGATTATGGACATGAACCCCCAACACCTGGCTTCTATAACATTCTTGATTTGCTAGTGATGTTGATCATTTGTGGATAGAAGTAGAGTGACTTGATCATTCTAGGTCTAAACCTTGAGGTGAAGTAAGTACTTAATGAGTCTGTACGTGTTCTCAAGGAAACCCTGTCCTGGAAGGGTAAATGAGTGATTGTGTGTGTGTGTGTGTGTGTGTGTGTGTGTGTGTGGTGTGTATGTTTGCTTGTTTGAGGTAAAAGAGGACAAGTATACAAATAACTATCCTAAAGTGTCTATTGAGTGTCATAGGAGACCCTTTCCTATGAGAATCCCATTGGAGCACAGACTGTGGTTCAAGAAGAAAGCATTCTTAAACAGGTGTCAATTGGGGAAGGCTTTGAAGGTGGACACAGGACATTTGTAGATGATATAGAGATGAGCACATGATTGGGAATAAGATTCACAGAAGAGAAGCCAAACACTCCCTCATGCAGAGGGACTCAGATGCCCAAGGGAGATCTTCTGCTTCCTTTGATGGGAACAAGCTTGGAGGAAAGCTTTTGAGGACAGAGAGCTAGAAAGAGTTGTGATTCCTGAAAACTATCTTGTAGGCATAAGAGAAAAAGCAGAGCTGGGGGTGGAGAGGTTCTGCATGCCACTGAGAGCCAGGGTTTCATCGCCTTCCTTTCTGGTCCAGGATCCCCAGCCTGCTTGATGATGAGAATCTGGTTAGTGCGCATTTGGCACCCTGTTCATCAGAAAACAGCATTTCTGTCTTCCTTTCAGGTTTGTAGAGGCACTTGGTAGATTTTATAGAAATGATACTTTATCTTGTATGAATCCAATCCAAAACATTACTATTTGGGGCCAACTGGACATGTTTATGTGTTCAGTGGAAGATGAAGAACACATGTTCTCGGAGAGAAGAGGTGGCTAAAGTCATCTGGCACTAGGAAGAAGGAAAGAAAGAAAGAAAACATATTTGTTGATCACTTATTTATCATATATATGCAACTATTATTAGTTACTGTACACACAAACTTTTGCTTTCTCATGCTTCATTCTATAATGCTACAAAGTTTCATACTGAAGTTGAAAACATTGAAACTGGTATAAATTAAAATTTCAGGCTCCAAACCTACACCAAAGTTAGGATAGCTATCTATCAAGAGGAAATGCCCAGCCACTTAAGGATGTCTCAGCTTCTTTCCTGTACCCTAGTTACAGTGGTGGGAAATAGTGCTAAAGGATGGTGAGCTCTAGATTAACATTGTCCTCAGATCTGGTAGTGAGCAGTACCACCCTCAAGGCACCTTCACCATGACCTTTCCTTCCTTCCACTTATAGAACCTCATTCCTCCACTTGGTTTCTACTGCCAGTGGTCTATAGCTGGTAAACATACCTGAATCACTTACCTCTTCTATTGACACTCCCCTCCCCCAGAAACCTGACCCTTTACTTGGGGCCTGTGGATTGCTCAAGAGTTCAAGGGCACCTCTTTCTACTCCCTGGAGCCTGTCATGTTATATGTTAAATGTAAGAGGCAAGACTCAAATATCTTCAAACAGGCATGCCACATTAACACAGGCATGCCCTCAATAACACAAAGGGAGAATTTAGGCAACCTTTGCTAGTAAGAAGATTCAAGAGGCTACTGTTTATCCCCCATGTGACATTTGCTTTTTTATTGCTCTTAAATTCCAGGATATTCACTGAGTAGTGTTGTCCTGTTTTTGCCTGAGATTGAAGAAAAAAAAAATCTTTAAATTTTCTCTCTTCCAAGTGATCAGGAATTACTATCCATTTCCTGTGATTGTCTTCCCCTTACCTCTCTCTAAAGCATCACATTGCTCACTCTCCTTTAAACCTAAGGGCTGGTGGATTTCACCTTTCATGAAGCCCCAGTCCTTCTCTACTAAAGAACTTTTTTTTTTTTTGGTGAGCCTGAGCAGGAGGTCTGCTGGGGTAGGGGGTTGGGTAGAAGGTTCTGGTGCTAATTGAGGCCATGCGTTTTGTACTTGGGTGCCGGCTGGTGAGGCAGATTTAGAGGACTATCGGGAATCTTAGATTAAATACCATTAAAGCCAACTTCTTATACCCCTGCTGTTCAGCACGCATGCAGGGAGAACGGAGATCGGATGTTCAGGATTCTTGTTTGGGAAAACCATATGGAAAAACCACACAGCAGTAAGTCTATAATCAGGGCTTACAACAGGCAGCCCACTGGGTGCCAGGAGTGTTACTTCGCCTCCTCCAGAAGGTACTGGGGATTTGGTTCTCTGATGAGGAAACTAAGCTCAAGAAAGGAGGTCTTGTTTCTACAGGGAGAGAAAGCGTCTTTCCTCTTAGAATTACCCAAAGGTAGAGAGATTTCATTTGTTTCTGTAGCTATTAAAACTACCATTCACAAAGTATTCATATTTGCTTTACAGATTTTTTTTACATCCCCCTCCCCAACAAATCTCCTGGAAGTCAGTAGCTTGTCTTCATATTTCCTCATCCAGCAGGGCTGAAAGCCACCTCACAGACAAGGGTTTGGTGACAGGACCACAATGGCCCCAGGGGTTGGTGATAAGGGGTGCCTGTGATGGTAGATCTGCGCCATCTGTAAACATGCCTGGCCTAAAGAAAAAGGCGGGACT